>NC_135392.1:20177481-20444981 GCF_051989625.1 Stigmatopora argus | reverse complement strand
TCGCTAAAATGTACTACAAGACTATTTCTCGTTGGCAAGTGGTCGTGGGTTATCCTATTGTGAGGACATTTGTGTGAATCATTTTCGGAATATTTTGAAGGGAATACGTAGTACAACAGCAACCAGCCCATCGATAGCGAACGTGAGGGTGGAGGCGTGGCAAACCGCCAACCCGGAAAAGGTAGGTAACAAAAGATTACAACAAAATTAGAATTCAGTTTTGTGTAGTTACATTAAACGTATGTTTGAGTGTCTGTATATATTAATCCAAGTTAATTTAAATGTGTTTGTTCCGTTTACGAGTGCGTTGTCGTGGGAAAAAAACGAACCCCACGCCCCCAAACGCCTCTGTCTCCCGTCGGCGAAATCTGCCCAATTTTAGTTAGATTAAACACATTTTATTACTATTAAACCACTAGTTATGTGTTACTTTGTTAATAGATGGCGAATTAGAAGAAATAAAACATTTTTTCCATTCCAATATCCTGTTAGTGTTTTTTTCAGTGGGTTGGAACGAATTAATTTGTTTCCCATTCATTTCAATGGGAAACGTCCGCTCGAGTTACGAGAATCTCGTCATACGATCTCAGTCCCGGAACGGATTAAGATCGTATGTTGAGGTACCACTGTATTACAGACGCTCCCCTACTTACGAACATACGACTTACGAACAACGGTACATACGAACATGTCTGCAAATTGCGTTTATGTCGAAAAATGTTTGTAAGTTCAATTTCGTATTTTTTCCGAGTAGTGCCTCTTTCCGCCGCTAATACCGACGCCTGGCGCTGTGAGAGCTCAGCTCACCCAGCATCTACCTTCTTCTGTCCAATTCGTTGCAATGCGGAAGTGCGTGAACGTATCACCAGTGCGCAAAGAACCTTTTTCATTTGTATCATTAAATATCTCGTGCATCCATTATTGAATATGGTTGGTAAAAAGCGAAAGGCTTCTATTGAGGGAGGTGCAAGGAAGAGGCAAGCCATTTCATTTGAAACGAGTGGCAATAATAACGAAGCTTGATGCGCGTGAGAGTGGTGAGCGTTGCACGGGCATACAACTTGAATCGTTCGACCGTCAGTACCATTTATAAACAGAAAGATCGAGCAGCAGGACCCAAATATTGAACGTTGCACAAAGTTTGCAAATCAATTGAATGATGCCATACAGTGCTACCGCATCATTTATGATGAAAAAAAGAAGAAAACTGTGCAATCGTCGTTAGATCGCTTCTTTCGGCCAGTTTCTAATACATAAATCTCTCTCTCTCTCTATACAGTACTGTACATATTCTCTCCATTTTATTAAATGTTTTTTTCAGTACAAACCAATGTGTGTTACTTATACAAGCCTTAAACATACAAATGCACTTATATAAACCTTAAATATACTTATATAGGCCTTAAACCTAAATTATAATACAAAATATAGCACTGAATCAACTTACAAACAAATTCAACTTATGAACAATTGCTCGGAACCTAACTCGTTCGTAAATAGGGGAGCGTCTGTAATCGAAAGGAGCGTCTGCTGGATTTCACATTTGCGTCAATATCATATTGAAGTTGTCCCTGTCTTTGTAAATGCAAAATATCAAATTATTCAATTTTAAGAAATAAGTCTATCTTGATGAAAACCATGCTTTTTAATGACAGAAATTAAAATTTTCTTACCAGAAGCTTAAGATGTTGTGGTAGTCTTATTGGTTTTAATGGTGAAATATCTCGATTATTTTGATGGTTCATATTAATGAATTTTGTTTTATTTCATAATCACAAATGTGGAATCATTTCCTTTCTGTGTTCTGAAAGGGTGTTGCCTGCACGTAGACAATTTCAAATAGGAAGTACCGTGAGCAGTACAACCAGGAAGTGTGTCCATAGCGGTCTAGTGTTCACCAAGTCTCTGGATGCCATAATAGCATGAGATACACATTACACAGGTATCAAGGCTGATATTTATATGATCGACCGCAAGACCTTCGATCAGCCTTAACAACTATTTGGATGTGCTGACATGGTAAATAATATGAACTCACGTCTGGCCAGTCAGAGCACGTTTAACTACGGTAAGATGACGACGCCCTGAGCGAGCAGTTGTAGGCACAAGTGAGTTTTTTCAAGTTTTATGCAAGATACGTTTTTTTTCTTGAATTTGATTCATAGATGTCAAAATAAATTTTGTTTTGCATTTAATCTGTATCTTTTCTCTATTTTGAAATAAATGACCGTATCGGCCGCATTGTTGTGAGTTATGGTGTTTTGTCTTTGCCACCCTACAGTTTTGTGCATTTCAAGTCTTATTTATGTGCATACAAGCCAGACCCTGGATCCAGTCTTTCTTTTAGTGAAAAATACGGCTGATATGTGAAAAAATACAGTAGCCATTTCTAAACATCTTCGTTTACTGAATGTTGGTCTGGAACAGTAGTTCTTAATTAACCATGGTTCGATTGAACCCTAGGGGTCTGGTGAGTCGGTCTCAGAGGTTCGGTGGAGCCTCTGCCACAGAGGCCAAGACACATCGACTCATCATGTGTATTCACGATAACATGCCCCGCTTGATCATCACTGGCTGCAGATGATCACGTGACATTGCTTGGTCAATCAGTGCTGCCAAGAATTTATATACAGACGCTCCCCTACTTACGAACATTCAACTTACGAACAACGGTACATACGAACATGTCTGCAAATTGCGTTTAAGTCCAAAAATGTTCGCAAGTCCAATTTTGTATTTCGCCCCTTTTTCGGAGTAGTACTTCTTTCCGCCGCTAATACCGACGCCTGGCGCTGTGAGAGCTCAGCTCACCCAGCATCTACCTTCTTCTTCGTTGCAATGCGGAAGTGCGTGAATGTATCTCCAGTGTGCAAAAAACCTTTTTCATTTGTATCATTAAATATCTCATGCATCCAATATTGAATATGGTTGGTAAAAAGCTAAAGGCTTCTATTGAGGGAGTTGCAAGGAAGAGGCAAGCCATTTCATTTGAAACGAGTGGCAATAATAACGAAGCTTGATGCGCGCGAGAGTGGTGAGCGTTGCACATTCAGTACCATTTCTAAACATAAAGATGGAGCAGCAGGACCCAAATATTGAACGTTGCACAAAGTTTGCAAATCAATTGAATGATGCCATACAGTGCTACCTCATCATTTATGATGAAAAAAAGAAGAAAACTGTGCAATCGTCATTAGGTCGCTTCTTTTGGCCAGTTTCTAATACATAAATCTCTCTCTCTACAGTACTGTACATATTCTCTCCATTTTATTAAATGTTTTTTTTCAGTACAAACCAATGCGTGTTACTTATACAAGCCTTAAACATACAAATGCACTTGTATAAACCTTCAATATACTCATATCGGCCTTAAACATAAATTATAATACAAAATATAGCACTGAATCAACTTACAAACAAATTCAACTTATGAACAATCGCTCGGAACCAATTGCGTTCGTAAGTAGGGGAGCGTCTGTATCTTGAATTTGAAGGAAAAAAAATCATTTTATTTTACACTAAAGTAGGGTTCAGTGAACGCGCATATGAAACTGGTGGGGTTCGGAGAATGTGTATATGAAACTGGTGGGGTTCGGTGAATGCGCATATGAAACTATTGGGGTTCGGTGAATGCGCATATGAAACTAGTGGGGTTCGGTGAATGCGCATATAAAACTGGTGTGGTTCGGTGAATGCGCATATGAAACTGGTGGGTTTCGGTAGCTCCAACAACGTTAAGAACCAAACCACTGGTCTGGAACTAGTGTTCACGTCGCATCAGCGCTTCGGTTCTTTGTGGTAGTCGGGTGGTGTAATTGCAGGTTATATTTATCTAAAGTTATTACTAATGTTGACAAAAATTATTGAGGATAATTACCATTTGTTTTATCACCCAGTTCTACTTTATATTCTCTTGGAAATGAACAATTGAATTATGCATTTACTCTCATATTTTAGGCTACTTTGTATTTTTCATATGATCCATTTTTGTTTCATATTTACCGGTGGTCAAGTGGTTAGCGCCTTGGCCTCACAGTCAACGGTTTTATCCCAGGTCTTTCCTCACTGTGTGGAGTTTGCATGTTCTCCCAGGGCTTGCGTGTGTTTTCTCTGGGCACTCCGGTTTCCTCCCACGTCCCAAAAACATGTACTTATGTTAGGCTGGTTGGACACTCTAAATTGCCCCCAGGTATGGTGTGTGCATCAGTGGCGGGCGGTGCATTTACCGGTAGCGCCTTCAATGTTTCAATCCAACCCTCAAAAACTATTTTATGACTATAAACCTCTACTGCAGCTACAGCTGCGACACATAAAAAATAATCAATAAATTAATGCACAAAAATGGGGTAAAATCCACTTCCTAGCAGCATTTCATGATTAAATACAAATACTGGAGCTTTTCAGACATTAAAACCAGGCCAGGGGGTGATTTTCCCGGGAAAAGACAGCGATGAACGTCAATGGCGTACCGGCAAACATTGCCCGAAAATGGGGTAAAATCCAGCCGAAAACAGCATTTACTGATTGACCGCCCTTTCTTAATGATGTTCTTTTTTTTTTCTAGAAAAGTCCGTCTGGAAACTAGCTTTGTGAGCAAATAGAATCAATTTGTTTTTGCTTCTGCTTCTGTCGGCCATAGTGGGTGGAGTTTGCGATCTCGGCTGCCTCGGGTGCTGCTTTGGCCCGCCTACTAGCCAATCATAGTTTGTGAAAGCAATGACATGTCCCAGCCAGCAAAATGCTAACGCCTATGAAAAATCATTGTGGGGTTGCCAACTCGAAATCTGATTGGTTAAAAGCAACAGTCTAGTTTAAAAAGCATTAAAAAGGCCAAGGCAGCATATACCAAAAAAATTGAGGAGCACTTCACAGAAAATAACCCAAATAAATGTGGCAAGGAATACGACATATTACCAACTACAATAACAATAATATGTCTGTTAATGCAGATGCCTCACTAGCGGAGAAATTGAACCGTTTCTTTGCCCGCTTTGAGACTGACAAATCAGACCCAGTCTCAACACCCCCACCACCACCCGGCAGCAATACACTGACGTTCCGGGAACAGGAAGTGAGACTGGTAATGCGGTCCGTGAACACCAGGAAGGCTGCTGGCCCAGACGGAGTACCTGGGAAGGTGCTCAAAGCCTGTGCTGACCAGCTGGCTGGAGTCTTCACAAATATTTTCAATTGTTCCCTGCAACTATCCATCATTCCATCTTGTCTGAAATCTGCCACCATCTTGACCTACTTATTACCTATCTATTTATGTCTAAAATGCCTTTCCTATTCCTGCATCCTCACCCTCTTGCCACTGGAACAACGAAATTTCCCGAATACGGGATGAATAAAGTTATCCAATCCAATCCAATCCAATCATCCCTGTCCCCAAAAAGCCAACCATTGGCGGCATGAATGATTATAGGCCTGTTGCCCTCACGCCTGTGATCATGAAGTGCTTTGAAAAGTTGGTAGCCCGCCATATCAGGAATACAATCTCTCCCTCAATTGACCCTCACCAGTTTGCTTATAGAGCAAACAGGTCCACTGATGATGCCATTGCCATTGCTCTTCATACAGCACTGAGCCACCTGGAACACCCTGGGAACTACGTTAGGATGCTCTTCATTGACTACAGCTCAGCCTTCAACACCATAAAACCGGACATTCTGACTGACAAACTCTCCCACCTTGGACTATCCTCTTCAATCTGCTGCTGGATAAAGGACTTCTTGACCAACCGACCACAGACTGTTAGACTTGGTCCCCACCTCTCTTCCTCCATTACACTAAGCACTGGCTCCCCTCAAGGCTGTGTACTGAGTCCTCTTCTGTACTCCCTGTACACCCACCACTGTACACCCACCCACCAGTCTAACACCATCATCAAATTCGCTGACGACACCACTGTGGTCGGACTCATCTCAGGAGGGGATGAGTCGGCTTACAGAGATGAGGTCAACAATTTGTCTTTGTGGTGCTCGGTGAACAATCTCACACTGAACACCACGAAAACTAAAGAAATCATCCTGGACTTTCGCAAACACGGCACAGATCTGGCTCCACTCCTCATAAATGGAGTATGTGTAGACAGGGTCCAGTCCTTTAAATTCCTGGGGGTCCACATCACGGACAAGCTCTCATGGTCTACAAACACCACGGCAGTGGTGAAGAAGGCTCAGACACGACTCCATTTCCTCAGGGTACTTAGGAAGAACAACTTGGCCACCAATCTTCTGAGAACCTTCTATAGAACCACTGTAGAGAGCATCCTGGCGTACGGCATCACAGTGTGGTACGCTGGAAGCACGGCGGCAGACAAAAAGGCCATGCAGAAAGTGATTAACACTGCCCAGAGGATTGTCGGCTGCTCTCTGCCCTCACTTGAAGACATTGCCAGCCCTCGTTACCTCAGCAGAGCCAAGAACATCATAGGGGACCCTTACCACCCTGGTCACAATCTGTTCCAGCTGCTGCCCTCTGGCAGACGCTATAGGTCCCACAAAGCACGGACAAATAGGCTTAAGGACAGTTTTTTCCCCACATCCATCAAGAATCTAAACTCGCGCAAACATAACACACATTCCCCTCTGCGGTATATGAACAGATGTTTGGTTGGTGATCTGCCTCCAACTAGCTGACTGAGGAAAGGTAAGTGGAAGACAGTGAGAGGTAAGCGCGAGGTAAGCGACCTGTATCCTCAACAGCGGAATGACAAATTACAAGTCCGTAACTTACACTTATTAGGTGTTTTGCCGATTAAACGTAGCTTATGGAGAAGCACCATCAATTTCGTCACACGCAGTTTCTGCGTGTGATGACAAGTAGGCTTTGTGTTGTGATAATGACGACAGGGCCTATGTCCGATTATTATTATTATTATTATTATTTAATGCAGCAGAGCCCGCAAGAACTGATTGTGAAGGCTTTGAGACAGATCTGATCTGGCAACAAATAATGGCTGAAATGTGATTGGTTAAATGCTTCAATATGAAAACACACATCTGGAAGCAGTGCAACCGGGGGGAAAAGCAATGAAAGGAAGCTAACAGACCATTTGGAATAATAAGTATTGATGGACAAAATATAATATGATTCAGATATTTCTTAGGCCAGCAGAGAAGGCCTTGAAGGCCCTGACGGCCCACCACTGGTGTGCATGAATGGTTGTCTGTCTCTTTGTGCCTTGCGATTGGTTGGCCAGTTTCAGGGTGTCCCCTGCCTGGTCCCTGTAATTAGCTGGGACAACCTGCACAACCGGCGCCCCTTTTGAGGATAAACGGTTCGGAAAATGAATGAACGTTACATATTTTTCATGAAACAAAATAATGTTGTTCTTTGTTTCAATTTTTCTCTTACAAAAACAGAAACCATATGTGTTAATTAAGGTAATCATCCTACGTCAAGGGTTTATTATGAAGAGCCGGCTTAATTTTTTTCCTCCTTAACTATTGCTAAAGCAGCACACGGTATAATGCTGGTGGTTTGCCATCTAATAAAACAGATGTCTGCTGTTGCACATAATTCACATGGGGGAAACTTCGTTCATGTTCGTGCGTTCCGCCCATACACTGCAGGGGGAACACACGATGAGAGCACTTCCTCTCCTGATTTCGCATGTGCTGTTGCGAGAGTATTCTGTTTGGAATAAAAAGGAAAATATAGTGGTACCTAGAGATACGATCTTAAGGCGTTCCGGGACTGACCTCGTATGTTGATTTACTCGTATCTCAAATCAACATTTCCCATAGAAATGAACGAAAAACAAATTAATTCGTTCCAACCAAAAAAACACCAAAAAACAGGGTATTGGAATGGGAAAACATTTTTATTTGTTCTAATTCGCCATCTATCAACAGAGTAACAAATAACTAGTGGTTATTATGTTTAATCGTACTATACTTACGAATTACCATTAAGTTTAGTGTAAGGTTAGATTAAACTTATTTTTGAGAGTGTCTGCATCGCAATCCAAGTTCATTTAAATTTGTTTCTCTCTCCCTCAACCCGAAGTGGGCATTAATTTGAATATTAGTGGGTGGGTTTCAGTTACAAAGAAACACACAATTTCTAGTGTGGCACAAAATATCCCTTCTCAGACTCCTCTCTCCCGGCACCACAATGTATTTTTTAATCGGGCGACTTTCTTTCATTTTAAAAGACATTGGCCGAGTTATATACTAATGTTTCTTTGACCAGTGTAAGTGGCTTTATGGTTAAAAGCACTCCGAGCACACACGCGTCTATGAGGTGCTGTTAGGGACATAATTTAGGATTACCGTTCACACTTTTCGTCAAAAGACTTCAAACACTATGGTGGTTATTATTATTATTATTATTATTATTATTATTATTATTATTATTATTATTATTATTATTATTATTATTATTATTATTTCTATTATTACTATTATTACTATTATTACTATTATTATTATTATTTCTATTATTATTATTATTATTATTATTAAAATAGAGTAGAGTGGTAGGGGTACCGTGTTAATATTTTCGCTTTCCGTTGTACTTAACAAGTAAACTGGATGCCAAACACACCATATATTTAGATGAACGCTTTACCATGATCATAATCAAACCTTAGTCGTGTCGGTAAGTCTGTCATCTCGGAGTTCACGGAGCAGCTCCGCAAGAAAAGTCTCAGCCGAGTTGGACGAAATGAAGTGAGGGGGACTGCGAGAGAAGTCAGAAATTTTTGCCATCCAGTTTATCTCCATTGGCAATTTTCGTGAGAAAATCAGAAACTATTTCTTGTCAATCTTCTTCTTCTTCTTCTTCTTCTTCTTCTTCTTCTTCTTCTTCTTCTTCTTCTTCTTCTTCTTCTTCTTCTTCTTCTTCTTCTTCTTCTTCTTCTTCTTCTTCTTCTTCTTCTTCTTCTTCTTCTTCTTCTTCTTCTTCTTCTTCTTCTTCTTCTTCTTCTTCTTCTTCTTCTTCTTCTTCTTCTTCTTCTTCTTCTTCTTCTTCTTCTTCTTCTTCTTCTTCTTCTTCTTCTTCTTCTTCTTCTTCTTCTTCTTCTTCTTCTTCTTCTTCTTCTTCTTCTTCTTCTTCTTCTTCTTCGTTTTACTGGCGGTTCAAGTACAACTTAGCTGGGTATTACCGCCGCTAACTGGTATGGATAGCAGATCGAACTAATTTCATTATTTTATCCTGGTCAGGTTCGCGGGGATTGAAGCTCTAAAATGGTCCCAAACGTTTGTGCCGTTATGCTTTTCGAGATATTGATGGTTTTTTAAATGGTCGCGTGACATCAGCAGAGCTGCCAACCTCCGTCGACCCCATTTGAGGAGTACCCTTCTTTAAGGAGTTTGTCCGCAGTGAATCAATCATTCGTCAGAACTTGTAACTCAGATGATTCACAATGGCCTCGTGTTACCGAATTCTTCCAGTTTACACTGCAGTTGAATCAATATGCCGGAAGCTGTAGTGATGGTGTGAATTCCGAGGCATTTACATTGGAAATTTGGTTCTTTTCTGAAATGGTTGTTTCAGAAGTTTAGGGAGCTTGTCCGGAATCTCGGAGTTTGCCTTGCATTTCCAGGTAAACTCCTGAAATTCCGGAGTGTTTGGCAGCTCTGCGTCAGGGTGAAGTTGCCCCGTCCGTTTAGACCGCAAAAAGTTTTATTTGAGCTGTTTTTGAGATATTAGAGATTTTTTAATAGGTCAATCGGAGTTCACCAGCCCTGACAAAATGCCCAATTCGCTCCAAACTGGTCACAATTGTTTGCGCCGCAAAAAGTTTTATTGGGGCTTCTTTAGTTTTTGAGATATTGGCGATTATTTTATTGGGCTCCTCAAAGCATATGGAGATTGGTTAGGGGAAATCCCCTTGTTTTTGCCGCAAAAAGTTTTTGAGACTGGTTAGGGGAAATCCACTGGCCACCCAATTCGCTCCAAACTGGTCACAATTGTTTGTGCCGCAAATATTTTTTATTTGGGCTTCTTTAGTTTTTCAGATATTGGCGATTATTTTATTGGGCTCCACAAAGTATATGGAGACTGCTTTATATTTTGTAGGAGGACGCTCTAGGGCAGGGGTGTCCAAACTATTCCACAAAGGGCCGCAGTGGGTGCGGGTTTTCATTCCAACCCATCAAGATGACACCTTTTCACCAATCGGGTGTCCTACAAGTGCAATCATTGGATTGCAGTCAGGTGCTTCTTGTTTTCTTCAGAAATCTCATTGGTCAAAATGTCTGTGCTGGATCGGTTGGAACAAAAACCTGCACCCACAGCGGCCCTCGAGGACCGGTTTGGCCATCCCTGCTCTAGGGCCTTTGTCTCCCGGCTGGCCCGGGAACACCTTGGGATACTCCCGGAAGAGCCGAATGAAGTGGCTGGGGAGAGGGAAGTCTGGGTTTCCCTGCAGAAGCTGCAGAGGGTGTAGAGCTGACCCACTGTTCTACTCTCCAGCACCCCCTCCAAGGACTCCTAAAAGGGTGGGTACTCTGAACTGCTGTTTGGTACATACACACAAACAACAGTTAGGTCCCATCCCCCCACCCAAAGATGGAGGGATTCTACCCTCTCTAAATCAAGCCGGAATTTCTCACGCACTAGCTCGGGCTCTTTCCCAAACAGAGAGGTGACATTCCACATCCCAAGAACAAGTTTCTGGAGCCAGGGGTCGGACCGCCAAGGATCCCTCCTTTGGCTGCCGGCCAACTTTCGACGCACCCGACCTCTTTGGTCCCTCTTATAGGTGGTGAGCCCATGTGAGGGCGAACCCACATTGCCTCTTCGGGCTGTGCCCGTCCGGACCCCATGGTGTAGGCCCGGCCACCAGGCGCTCGCCATCGTGCCCCTCCTCTGGGCCTGGCTGCAGAGTGGGGCCCCGGTGGCCCATGTCCGGGCAAGGGAAATCGTAGTCCATAGTTCCTTCTCGTTATAAGAGGTCTTCTGAGCCATTCTTCATCTGGTTGCTCACCTCATACCAGTTTGCCATGGATGACCCTACCAGGGGCACAAGGCCCCAGACAATCACTGGGACACACAAACCCCACCACCAGGTGATGATTCGCCGTTGCTCCTCCCCAAGACAAATGTCATTTGTTTGTGTTGAAGACATTTTTGTGCCATTACCTATTATATTCTGTAGAGGGTCAAACATGGTAGGACCCAATTGCAGGGAAGCAAGCAAAGTGAGAGTGCACTAGAAAACAACTTTAATGACTGTGGCAAGGTTCTCAAAAAATGACAAATACTTCAAAATCAAATAACAAAATCAAATCTGATGGGCAGGAGGTGGGGAAATGACGACCACAGTATATGGCAAAAGAACAAGGAAACACATTGGTACACAAGACAATTCGACCAGGACTGACAAATACACACGTTTAAATAGACAGACATAGATTGATGAGACAATCAGACCTGGCAACCTGACAACAAGATACCTGGGTTACACAAGAGGCAGCAAGGAGAACTCAATGGGCAATCACAGGGACAGGTCACACAGGGGGGAAAAACCCAACAAAACCAATGACGGCGATATCTGGAAGCAGGATGTCTTGTAGGCCGCCCCGCCTGGGAAGCGGGATGAAACCGCCCCACTTCTTAGGAAATGTCCTTGAAATGTCTATTGCAACTTGCAGAACAAAGGGACGTCTGTTTTGAAAGCAAACACAAGGACGAAATAAGGGAGGACGATATAAGGAATTATGACATACGTGCAACTACCTATGCAAACTGGGTGGCAATTGTTGGCATTTGTTTCTTTTCGACCTCGTACTAACAACACCCACGGCTGTCCAGATGGAAGGGACCACGGCGTGTGCACCGGGATCGAAAATAAGAAGGAACAGAACAGCACCGATAGCCCAAATGAGGAGCTTGATGTTAAAGAATCACCTTCTAGTGATGTGAATCTCATGCTGTGGGCACTGGTGACTCTGATACCAGTGACCCAGCCCACGGGTGCAGTGAAGAGACCGTCCAATATGGTCGATCTTGAGGTAAATGTGCAGCATACAATCACAACACTAGCACTAATACCAGCACCTAGAGATGTGCTGGAAGATGCAGAACTGTGGACTACTAAAGTGAGGACAAGTCGAATAGGAATTTTAGAGGACATTCGTTCGGTTGCAGTGTCAGTGTTGGACCGGTGCATATGTGGAAGAGACTTTACACCAGACCAAAACCCCTGAGAGTGAGGATCTGAACAGTGTAGTACAGACGCTCCCCTAGTTACGAACATTCAACTTACGAACAACGGTACATACGAACATGTCTGCAAATTGCGTTTATGTCGAAAAATGTTTGTGAGTCCGATTTTGTATTCCGCGCCTTTTTCCGAGTAGTGCTTCTTTCCGCCGCTAATACCAACGCCTGGCGCTGTGACAGCTCAGCTCACCCAGCATCCACCTTCCTCTGCCCAGTTCGTTGCAATGCAGAAGTGCGTGAACATATCTCCAGTGCGCAAAGAACCTTTTTCATTTGTATCATTAAATATCTTGTGCATCCATTATTGAATATGGTTGGTGAAAAGCGTAATGCTTCTATTGAGGGAGGTGCAAGGAAGAGGCAAGCCATTTCATTTGAAATGAGTGGCAATAATAACGAAGCTTGATGCGCGTCAGAAAGTGGTGAGCGTTGCACGTGAATACAACTTGAATCGTTCGACCGTCAGTACCAGTAAATCTCTCTCTCTCTAATGTATGTATACAGTACTGTATGTATTCTCTCCATTTTATTAAATGTTTTTTTCAGTAAAAAACAGTGTGTGTTACTTATACAAGCCTTAAACATACAAATGCACTTATACAAACCTTCAATATACTTATATAGGCCTTAAACATAAATTATAATACAAAATATAGCACTGAGCAACTTATGAACAAACTCAACTTATGAACAATCGCTCGGAACCTAACTCGTTCGTAAGTAGGGGAGCGTCTGTATACTGATACTGGAACAACCCAAACAGTGAGAAGTGGGTGTAAGGCTAAAGCCACGTTGGAAGATAGTGACCTATGACTTTCTTTTAATAGTGGAAAGGTCAGAAGGGAATAGAACGGAAGTCAAAGTATCTCTTTTAAATCAGTTTGATGATTAAAAACAGCTACATTTACCAATGTGGCCAATAAGGTGTACACTTAAGCTATTTCAGAGCGATAGTACTATGCAATTCACAGCAAATTCCAAGCAACCTCAATCAGTTGCACAGATTGTGGTCACGACTGTAAGACCAAACGATGTCTCTCATCTCATCTTCATCTTATCCGAGGCTGGGACGTGGGGGCAGCAGCTTCAGCAGGGAAGCCCAGACTTCCCTCTCCCCAGCCACTTCATCCAGCTCTTCTGGGAGTATCCCAAGGTGTTCCCGGGCCAGCCGGGAGACAAAGGCCCTAGAGCGTCCTCCTACAAACTATAGAACTGATAGAAATGCAGAAAATGAATGTTTTGCAAGTTGTGGGTAAGGGGCAGCCAGGTATTCATGTGTCATGAAAGCGCCTCGGGAAACCCAAAGACGCAGGAAGTAGACGAGACAGGAGTGCTGGTGCACAAAACTAAAGGCTTTTAATAAGATCTAACAGCAAAAGTCATACAAACATAGGACCTAGTAAAAATCAATAAAGAAACAAACCTAACAGGAATAGCATGTACGCACACTGACAGGAAGACGACATGACCAAATTCAAGCAATAATCCAACAACCAGACATACCAGACCGCAAGGTATAAATACACACAAGTGCTGATTGCAAGTCAAAACTCACCTGGCAACATAAGGACGGGTAGCCCGGAGGGACACAAGGTGAGACATACACATCACCCAGACAGCACACACTAGGACAGGGGTCGGGAACCTTTTTGATAGAGAGAGCCATAAACGGTTCATATTTTCTAATGTTATTTCTTGAGAGCCATTCTCAGAATTGAAAAGTAAAAATACATGAACTGTGTGACTTTTTTTGTAATTTCACCACTTTTAAAGTACAAAAAGTCTCAGAATTCTTTTGACAACATTGTTATGCTGTTGCTAAAAAAATCAGTATCAATGATATCATGCATGCAGAAGAATAATAAAAAACAAAATTATGATTAAAGTGGTGGTAGAGGTAGTGTCAACGCCACAGTGACGCTCATATTAGTGCGTTCGGGACTCAGCTCTCTCACCAGTGATTTCCATATTTTACCTCAGAGGTTAGTGGAGAGCCATACGCACCCATGGAAAGAGCCACATATGGCTCCCGAGCCATAGGTTCCCTACCCCTGCACTAGGAGAACACGCACGCACACACCTACCCAAAATATGACATCATGTGGGTAATACGACATGAAGTCTATGGTGGACGCATGTGCAGCTCAAGGCGTTTTGGCTTATCTTTGTTTAGTTTAACTAAGGTTATCCAGCAAACATAAACACAATAATGTGAACCTAAATTTGATACTACAGCAAAGCATTTTCTTCATTGCACGCAAATATATAATATGGTGAGCAACGTTTAATAGTAAAGCAAAGCATATTCTTCATTTCAAGCAAATATATCATAATGACAAAATAATAATCCTGACGTTCCCCTCTGTTATTATATATTTTTACATAATCCCATTTCCTTCCGGCTTTATTTTATTAATTCATATTTTATGAAAAATACAAATACACTTGGGGAAGTCCATTGGCTCGACCTTTACCCTGAAAAAAAGAATAACAAAATAATTCTCGTCCAATTCACTTTCATAATTAGCATAATTATGGACATCAATGGTCTCATCAGTAGGCTGTCTAATAAGTGGATACAATTCTTGCAATTTGGAATTTGTTAGGGCAATTGCAGTACTATAAGTCGGTTTGGGAAAGAGCGTAAGACAACAACCACAAAATGTCAAAGTAGTAGCAAAACAGCCACTGAGATCACCACAGAGAAGGCCAATTCTTTATACTTGCCGAAGGTCTTATCCCACCAGTCTGCCCAGGCGGACAGTTCCACTCCAGAATGCCTCTTCATTTCTGGTTCAAGGTCTGCAGGCCTTCAACAGCTCTGGTTGGGGACCCATTGGGTGACATCTTGTTGGGAATAAAGGTGCAACTGTTGTACCCTGCATTTACGCTGGAAACACAGGGAGAAATAATCACGATAGTGATTCGTTTTTGCTTCCTCAATCCAACTTTACTGATCTGAGAAAGATCTCCTGCGCTGGTCGAGGCACGTGCATCAAGGCATCAATAATCGAATACTGATATACATCCAGTCAAAACTAGTTGTGACATCTTTAATATGCGATTGTTAACGGGGTGTAAATTAAATATTTAAATTGTTAAACCAATGCTTTTTTTCTTATCTGAGCGTTTTAACACAGTTTCTCCTCTACAAAATAAATGTCGTCTCGACATGAGTACATTCCAAGTTTTCTCTCCACATGTTGGTTGTTATTCTGAACAGTCTTAGGAACTTGTCACTCCAAATCTCCTTCTGTGAGCTGATGCTCATGAAAACTTAAAACGGCAAGGGCCACAGTTCAAATACAATCAACAACTCATACAGTACATGTTTACTGGACGGAAACTGTAAACACAGTCCATAGCAAGCTTTACCCATACATTTGTTCAACATTTTAATCATTTCAAGATCTGCAAGCTTGTCAACAGTCCATGACAGTCCATAGCAGCATAAGACATGTCAGACTTGTAGACTCAAGTCTGTTGGAGTCCATACATATAGGGTGGTTGAATGTAATATGGCTGCAGGTGTACTAAACATGGGACCACTCCTGGTGCAGGGTAAGCAGGTAACAGCTGGTGTGGTGGCTGGATGCTGTAAGAGGAGGGGACACCAAGCTGACCTCATAGGTCATGCGTCGTGGTTGATGTCACTTCTTGGTCGCTCGTAAGTCAACACCTCAGGTTCAGTCACAGCGGTTGGCGGAGAGGTCTCTGATAAGTGACCATCACAAGGATCTTCAACAGCCAGGTTTGTTCCCTCACCAGGAAGGTCCTACACGGTACTCGGACGTTTCGTCGAAAGACGTTTGGTCCCCGGACGTTTGGTCGACCGGACGTTTGGTCGACCGGACGTTTGGTCGACCGGACGTTTGGTCGACCGGACGTTTGGTCGACCGGACGTTTGGTCGACCGGACGTTTGGTCGACCGGACGTTTGGTCGACCGGACGTTTGGTCGACCGGACGTTTGGTCGAACGGACGTTTGGTCGAACGGACGTTTGGTCGAACGGACGTTTGGTCGACCGGACGTTTGGTCGACCGGACGTTTGGTCGACCGGACGTTTGGTCGACCGGACGTTTGGTCGACCGGACGTTTGGTCGAACGGACGTTTGGTCGAACGGACGTTTGGTAGTACGAACGTTTGGTCGCCGGGTTGTTACTGTTGAAACCAGCTCTCAAAATTATAATCTTGAGAGAGGGAGAGAGTGAGCTTAATATCTAAATATCAAAATATCAACAGTAAACTCTCTGTCATAATTTGACAGCGAGCGAACCCAGCGACCAAACGTCCGTTCTATCAAACGTCTGTTCTACCAAACGTCCATTCTACCAAACGTCCGGAGACCAAACGTCTTTCAACGAAACGTCCGGTCACAGTCCTACACAGATGGACCAGGCTCCTCCAGCTGGTAGTCATCTTCCGATTGTACTAAGCTTACATGTGTCGCTGCCTGTGGAGCACTAAACTTATTTTTATTTCTCCTTTCTGTTTCATTAGCACAGGCTACATTTAACCTCACTAGTAAAAGCTCATGTGAAGTCTTACAGTCCAGCAAGAGGGGCTGCATATCTACCCTAACACTGTCACTCTGGAGACCAGTGAGTACTGTCTGCAGGCACATGCGCTGGACTAAACTTGGGTCGTATTGGAGTCCTGATTCTGACTCGAGATGCAAACAGTACCTTCTGCCTAAGACGCAAAGACTCACATTAAGAAACTTTGAGGAGTCTCTTTGATATGCTGTACTTCTGAAGCTAACTGCTTATAGAGCTCGGTAGCACTCCTCTCCTGAAAATGAGCGTGTAGGATGCATCTGAGTGTGGGAAGAGTAAGGTTAGATTTTCCTTCCAAGTAACTACGTAGCTGCAAACTGGGGGAATTAGCCCTGATAACAGCATCAATGATTTCCATATCTGGGTAACCCCTATTCAGTCCATTCTCAATTTGATGAGCAAGGCTGCAGAATGTCAGCTTATCCCTCTGGCCTGGTTCACCTATTTAACCAGAAATTTTGAAGTCCTTGTGCCAGTTTGAGCTTGGCTGGGGCTGGGGAAACACACCCCCTTGAGGGTCCGCAGCATTTTGTAGCTGGGGCAAAGCATCCTTGGTTATTGGAGTCTCTTCCAATTTTGATCCCTGTTTTTCGTTTGCATCCCTTATCTCTCCCATCTCTGTAAGTTCTTCCAGTCTCAGGATCATGTGGGGTTTGCTTTGCATCACTATTAACTTCATACTTCATATCTCTGATATTTTATCTTTCAGTTCCAACAATTCAGACATGCCTTCATCCTCTAGTTCCTCAATTCTTCTCCTTCTAGGTACTTCATAATGTGAGTCACTAATGATATACATGATTTCCGTTTAACACTTCCTAATATGTTGAAAAAATCACATATTTTCAGTAGGTTATTTTTCGTCAGGGTGTGCAATGTTCCTACCACCTCCTCGTTCAACTGTTCCATTTTGTTGACGATGTGGGAGTTCTGTTGACTGCACAGGAGTGAACTCTGAACTGGCACGTCTTTATTGTCCCTCTGATGATCTCGGATTGGCCTCTGGCCAAAAGTGTTCAACCGCCTACTTCCAGTTCGTCTCAAACAGCAGCACCTCTCCTCACCGCAATCTGCCTGGTTTGTAGTGTTTGGGGGTATTCAGGCTCAGAATTCAGTGAGCAGGTCATGGACACTGGACATCTGAACAGTAATCCCAGCGGTGCCTCCAAATGTTGTACCCTGCATTTACGCTGGAAACACAGGGAGAAATAATCACGATAGTGATTCGTTGTTGCTTCCTCATTCCAACATTACTGATCTGAGGAAGATCTCCCGCGCTGGTCGAGGTACGTGCATCAAGGCATCAATAATCGAATACCGATATAGATCCAGTCAAAACTAGATGTAACATCTTTAATATGCGATCGTTAACGGGGTGTAAATTTAATATTTAAATTGTTAAACCAATGCTCTTTTTCTTATATCTGAACATTTTAACATGACCACTAAATGTAGTCCGGTGGGCGTCCGCGCCGGCCCATGACGAGGCGGGAGAGTGGCCGGTCCGGCGGGCGTCCGCGCCGGCCCGTGACGAGACGTGGGAGTGGCCGGTCCGGCGGGCGTGCTTGCCGGCCAGTGGCGAGGAGTGGGAATGGCCGGTCCGGCGGTCGTCCGCGCTGGCCGAGCGTCCTGCCCTTAACAGACACCATAATTTCAGAAAGATCCTCAGCCACCTTACCCTGGCTGCTCGGGGGGCAGCCGACCCCCTCGTCCAGGGGGCCCGGAGAGTCGCCGCCGCCGATGACCCCATCGTCCAGCCGGCCCTGAGAGTCGCCGCCGCCGACCCCATCGTCCAGGGGACCTTGAGAGTCGCCGCCGCCGACCCCATCGTCCAGGGGGCCCGGAGAGTCGCCGCCGACCCCCTCATCCAGGGGACCCGGACAGTCGCTGCTGCTTATGGGGGGCAGGAACTTGGCGGGCAGGAACTTGAAGGGCAGGAACAGGAAGGATTTGGCGGGCGAGCCGGCACGGGAAACCTGGTTCGTGGCTTAGGCACGGGTGCGACTGGCGGGGCAGCCGGCATAGGGACGCTGGTTCATGGCTTAGGCACGGGTGCGACTGGCGGGCCAGCCGGCACGGGGAATCTTGTGCGTGGCTTCGGCACGGTTGTGACTGGCGGGCCACCCGGCACGTGGACGCTGGGAGTTTGGAGCGATTGGGCGAGGTCGAGCGAGCAGCTTGGACGGTTGAGGTCAAGCGAGGAGCTTGGACGGGCGAGGTCGAGCGAGGAGCTAACTCAGGGGCTCGAGCGTCCCGCCTCTCTTTCCGCTTCTCCCTACGCCGAGGCGCTCGCCGCCTCCTCTGGGAGGATGGCGTAGATGGCCAGCCGACACGGTGAAAAATATAGCTGTGCGCCTTCCCACAAAGACAAGATGGGTTGTGTTCGAAACTCCTACCTGAGCCTCCCCGCCGGCCGCCACGTGGTGGCCCATTGTAGATGGCCAGCCGACACGGCGAATCCAGGTCGGAGTAATTGGAGAAGAAGCTCACGACCGTCCTCACAATCAGAAAAATCTGAGTCCAAACACAGATAGCTGGGGCGATCAACAGGGGGCAATGGAGACTGAGGATTCTCCCTCCATTGAGGAAATGAATAGCTGGAGTCCGAATCCAGATAACTCGGGCGATGAACAGGAGGTGATGGAATTTTGGTATTCTCACTTAGTCGAGAGACGATAAGGGATGGGGCCGGTAATCGGGAGAGTATGGCTAGGTGGCTGGCGTCAGCGAGAGCGTTGGCGCGGGCGTCGGTGGCTTCCTGCTGGGTCCATGTGTCGGATCGTTCTGTTACGTCTTTGGGGTGACGTTGAGGCGACGTTACGAGGAATAGGACACAATCGCGGGGAAGCAGGCGAGGACAAAGGAAGGAGTGCTCATAACCAAACTTTAATAACTTAGGCAGGATCTTAGAAAATAACAAAGACTTTAGAAACCAAATCACAAAACCAAACCGGACTAGGGAAAACACGGGGAATCAAGGAACGAGGTAACGCAGACACATGGCGAGGGAAATAAGGGAGGCGATCTGACAAATGACATTATAATCAGTCGGGTTTAAATAAACACAACAGGGACCAATTTTGAATGACGCGCAGCTGCGTGACCACAACGGCAAGGCAGGAGGGACAAACAAGAGTAGGGAAACGGACCTCAGAACACAGGGACAAAGCAATGGAAAAAATAACATCTACTCCTAACAGTTTGTCTTGGAACATGTGCACACCATGTCTCATTTACCGCCCTCAGATTCAGACCATGCCCTGTAAGGTTAAAACAAGTAAAGTTAGCAAAGGCATTATCAGTGGAAAAATTGGTTCGTCGTCCACTACTCGTAACAGGATAGACACCGTTTGATTTTTTTATTTTTATTTTTTTTTTTACAAGCAGGACACAAGTATTTTTTCTTTTGTAAAAAACCCTTTTCCTAATGAATGGTGATTGAAGTAGGACATGTGGGAAGCAAATCATTGTTTGGATGTTCATTCTCCTCAGGATATGGTCTCGAGTTCATGTTTGGAAACCACTTTCAGTTGGTGTTGTTATATCCGATTGTATTTTTCCCCGAGTTTTACTCATCTAGTCATTCTTTTTAACCTTTTGTAAGAAGGTTGATTCTCAATTGAAACGCTTTCACCTTTTTGCATATGGAGACAATAAATCCAATATAAAAGAGAGCCCCATGGTTAATTGCATTGCTCCCTGAGCAATAATCCTTCTAATCAATATTAGAGTGGTTATCTCGTTCATTTCCTTTTATTTCGTCAGAAAGTTTTTCTCACCTGTGTCCTCAAACGTTTCAACTGAGATAACCTTCATACAGTGTGAAAGGTGGCTCCACATCCCCCTCTCGGCTATTTTCAAGTCTGCTCGTTGGTCGGCAACATGGACATTCCCACTTTGTGTCGTGCCAGTGCTTCTTCTTTATGCTGCAGATGAGCACCCAGGCTCCTGGCACCACCGTTGGTCCAGTCTGTTTCCTGTTGTCAAGCACGATCTCCCTTGGGTAACTTAAGGTCGATGAGTTTCTCCAGGATTGTTCTCATGTAGTCAGCCAGATTAGCCTCGTCATCCAGGTCCCATTGTGTAGTGAATAATGGCGATTTGTACGGTCTACCAAATAGGATTTCATATGGTGTTGTCCGGTTGAACTCGTTATGTTAATATGTATTTTTACCAGATCAACGCATTTTGTCCATGGTCTTTTTGTTTCTTCAGTCTATCTTTTATAGTCCTATTCATCCGTTCTACAAGGCTCGCCAATTGTGGATGGTAGGCGCAATGATTTCGTAACGAAATATAGAACCTGTTGCCAATCCCGTCAATTATTTTGTTAACAAATTGGGTGCCATTATCACCATAAATGGTATCTGGAATTCCATATCGTGGACTGATATGCCGAGCACAAGTTAAGCACGCTCTGCCAAAATCTTTAGCAAACAAATTAAACCCATACGTATTGTAGTGGCACCGTACCAAGGCCACCACCACCCCTGTCGAGACATGGGACTTCCCATAACTCAGTATGGCTGCCGACCCAAGTAAGCTTACTACAAATATGTTTTTTTCCTCAGTGCTCCCAAAATCCCCATTTTGCAAAGCATCTTATTTGTTCATCCACGTCAAGTGTCAAATTTGGACTTTGCTGCTGCACCTTCGTTAAAATTTCATTTGAAATATTTCTGCCAGGGGTAATTTAGAGTGTTCAACCAGCCTAGCATCCACAATTTTGGTTTGTGGGAGAAAACTGGAGTTGTGGGACAGACTGGCCAGTTGGCTCAATAATTGTTTCTTCATGTCGCACCATGTGGCCAAACTGGTTTTCCAATTGTTTGTTAAGATCGTAAAATGTGAGATAGACTGGCCAAACTGGCTTTACAATTGTTTGTTAAGATAGTGGAATGTAAGATAGGCTAACTAGCTGGCCTTGCATTTGTTTGCTTGTATTGTGCGATGTGGCAAACTCGGTTTGCAATTGTTTGTTCGCATCGCGCAATGTAAGATAGGCTGTGGCAGTTTGTGTGAGCTATAAAAATATCGTGTTTTGCATACAACTTAGCCCTGCAAATGTCTAACCATATCAGCCTAAAGTTTTGTTTACATAAACTTTGTCCTACATTGGTGTCTTAGAAATATTACCCTGTTTTCCTATATAAAGACTGACCCACTGTTCATTCGGAGAGAGAGTTGCAAAGGACACCACGCTGAGTGGTTCAACACTGTTAGAGCTCTCTCTCGCCATCGTCCGGTAATAAACCTATTTCCTTTAAATTGATCTCACTCTTTCTGTGCCTATTCCTGAAGTTGTATTACAGAGCTATCATACTTTGGTGCCGAAAACCCGAGACCCAACAAGCCAACAATTGCCAGAGCGGCGGCGGAGCACGACGAAGGGCAAAACAAAGACTGTCGACAGCATCCGCCATCCCTCCATTGAAAGGGTCAACCCGACGGCTGTTCCCTCGCCGCCCCGGTGATCTGGTGACGGGTCCCTCTGAACAAGGGCAGGTTCGGAACGAGAAAGATCGTGAGTTCACCCTTTGATTTCTGTCTCTGTGAAGTGTGATAATTTGAATTTGTATTATCACTGCGGTAGTGTTGAGTCAGGGACTCCACTAAGAGTGTTGAGTCAGGGACCCCACTAAGAGTGTTGAGTCAGGGACCCCACTAAGAGTGTTGAGTCAGGGACCCCACTAAGAGTGTTGAGTCAGGGACCCCACTAAGAGTGTTGAGTCAGGGACTCTGCTTGGTGTGATCAGAAATATTGAGTGAATCACGAAGTATTGAGATCAATTTCGGGAAATTTAGAATAGAATTGTTGTTTAAACTATCAAGTAAGTGATTAATATGGGTCAGAAAGCGACAAAGGGGGTGGGTTTGTTGCCGGACTGCAGAATGGAAATTGGAGACTTACCGGATGTGAAATATATGCAGATGCATTGTATGGGGAGTTGCCTGTATCTACCACGATGGATGGAGAAACATCGTTTCTGTCCCAATTTGAAGGATATGGAAGGTTTGATGAACTTAGAAAGGGAATTGTTGAAGGAAAGGGAGAGAACGAGAAAGAAAAGTGAGGAAGTTGAGAAACAGTTGTTGGTGTTGAAAATATGGAAAGAACAGTGTGTGAAACGTCTACACGACATCAAAGAAAAGAAGAACAAGTGAAAACAAAGTCTCATCGCCACCATGAAAATCAGCCCTGATGAGGAAACCAACGTTCATCAGAGACCGACACAACCGGGAAACGCCCAAGCTGCAAAAAGATTGCCCAACCCTCTTCCTCCAGCGGCGCCACCCACCGGTCTCATCTACCCCTCCCTCGTAGAACTGGAACGCCCCCCCCGAATATGATACCTCCGCCCTGCGCGCTGACGACAGCAATTCGTCACCAGCCCACACCAGATCCGGCAACTCCTACCGACCTCAAAAGTCCGGAGACTATTGGAACGGAAGAGGAACTCCACAGTCCCCAATGCAAACGATGGTGAGAGAAAAAGGAAATGTCAAAACCTACCCAATGAGGGCGGTGGCGAATCCAAGGTGGGGGGAAAAACAACAACCACCCACCCTATTGGTCCACCGACCCTGGACCGAGCCCGAATGCCTGGAAGCATGCAAGGGACTCGAGATGTGGAAGAAAATGCGGAACAATGGGCCAGAAACGTCCGTGAGTTAGTGGCGTCCTATCACCTGAATGGAGCAGAAGTGGAGAAAGCGTTAAAGAACTCTCTGAAACATAGATTGGGCAGAGTCAGAGAGAGATTCACAGGGCGTGATGCAGGGGGAAACGTACTAGCCTACGACTCCCAAGACCTAACCAGAGAAATAGAAAAGCTACTAGGAAGAGCAGTGGCAATGTTCCAGAGACCCCTCGACTATCTAAGAATAAGGACATGTACGCAGAAAGAAGGCGAGCCCACAAATGATTTCTACGCCAGATTGGAAAGCTGTGTCAAGTCCAACAGCCGCATGATGGATGACGGCGATGAAAATGGCCCGTTCTGAGTCCAGTTGAAACAATGGTTCATTGAAGGACTCCAAGTTCCCATTTCCGGATTCATCAGAAAGCACTTCGTCGCCTACAAGACTGCCTCATCCGCTGACCTACTCCAATGGGCAAACCACGCAGAGGAGAACATTCGCTCCAAGAAGGAAAAGGCCCAGGTGACGGCCGGCGCACAAATGATAACCGAGGCGCTTCAAGCCACCACCATGCTTGCCGCCAGAGGACGCAGACCCCCGAGACCCCGCAACAATGACCAGCAAACCCGTGACCGAGCCGAAGGACGATGCTACAACTGTCACCAGAGAGGACACCGGGAAATCGAAATGAGATTCGACAAAATATCCCATCCCATCCCATCTCCAAAAGGAACGACATTTGCACATTGCAGACCATTTCTGACATTTTGTCGACGGACACTTCGTCCCCGGACGTTTTGTTGAACGGACGCTTCGTCGCCGGACAGTTTGTCGACCGGACAGTTTGTCGACCGGACACTTTGTCGACCGGACAATTCGTCGCCGGACACTTCGTTGCCAGACAGTTCACCTAACCTTAACCAATAACCTTAACCACTATTAAAGAAGACAAAGGAAATTCACATATTCTTTATTAAAGAAAATAAAACAGCAAAAACTCGCACAACAACAAACACATTAACATTTGGGCGTGTGTCTACTAAATGGGCTCGTCTCTAAACACACTACGCACAAAACGGGGTTCCTACGTTGAGCGCTCCATTTTTAAAATAAAAGGCAATAAATACAATTATTTTATTAAAAAGAAGACAAAGAAAAATCGGTTCCTCGGGGGGCACTGAGTGACTCCATTAAATTACTATTAACTGTTTGGTTTTTAATCGCGAATTGATGTGGTTACGATTCTGACTGGATGCTGATATTTGTTATGAAGTATGCCAAAAATACTGCATCTCTGGCTTTGATACAGACGGACACGTTTGATTTTAAATCAAGCAATCTTTTGTCCTTTCAAAGAGCAAATTCTATTGACTCTATTAATAGGAGCGAATGGGCCTGTTCTTAAGATGGCCGACAAGCGACGACGTCTAGCTCCGTTACCTCACAACGCGCATTGGAAATCTAGTCTGTATACACGATACCTATGGGAATACCAAGCAAAAAAAAGAAGGAAGACGACGAAGAATATGTGAATGTCCTGTCTTCTTTTTAATAAATTTTTTAATAAAATAATTGTATTTATTGCCTTTTATTTTAAAAATGGAGCGCTCAACGTAGGAATCCCGTTTCGTGCGTAATGTGTTTAGAGACGAGCCCATTTAGTACGCACACGCCCAAATGTTAATGTGTTTGTGTTGTCGAGCGAGTTTTTGCAGTTTTATTTTCTTTAATAAAGAATATGTGAATTTCCTTTGTCTTCTTTAATAGTGGTTAATTTTAGTGGTTAGGTTAGGCGAAACTGTCTGGCGACGAAGTGTCCGGCGACGAATTGTCCGGTCGACGAAGTGTCCGGTCGACGAACTGTCCGGCGACGAAGCGTCCGTTCGACGAAACGTCCGGGGAAGAAGTGTCTATCGACGAAACGTCCGGTCACGGCTTCATCAGGCCATGATCTACAACTCTCTCTGTAACGATTCTCACCCGATTGTGAAGCGGCCGGGATGCTGTCCAGACTCTCCCTTGGAGATAAGGTGAGAAGCTCGGTCATCCGGGAGGGGCTAGGAGTAGACCCGCTGCTCCACCGGATCGAGAGGAGCCAGATGAGTTGGCTCGGGCATCTGATCAGGATGCCCTCTGGACGCCTCTCTCGGCAGGTGTTCCAGGTACGTCCCACGTCCAGACACTAATAGGCACAGTCTCATTTATTACGTTTACACTAGCACGCATTTGGCGATACACAGGAGGTTAGGCACAATAGGTAGATGAAAGCCATCCAGGGGGCAAGCTCTGCGGGGTGAATCAACCGAGAAAAGTCTGCCTGAGCATTTCACTGAGGGACACTGTGAGAGCATCGGGGACCGCGAGGGGCAACGACGTCCCTCAGGAGGCTGACGATGGGGAAGAGGTGGAGAGATCGCCCAACTCCTGCATGTGACATGCCAAGCCACCATCTCAGGACGGCGAGGGACGACTTTCCTGACCTGGGCTCCCTCCAGCGGACTCTATGTTGATCATCGGCGGGTGATTGAAGAAAATGGACCGGGGAACCCCAGATACCATTCTTTTAGAGGCACAATAATCCTCTCAGCAGTAATAAAAGTGGAAACATCACTCATACTGCATTCGTCATGACTGACTTGCACCGAAAGCCCAAAGAACTGAACTGTGTGATCTGTTCGAATGTTGGAACTGTTTGTAGTTAAAAACCACAAAAAGAGGGAAGATTGCGCAATTAGATCGAATGCATGCCATTATACTTAGAGTATAGAGATTTGCGCGACCACCATTTGAACCAGTTGTGGAAGCGCCCGCTAGTCGTGGATAACAACCTGTGTTTATATGAGCAGGGGTCGGGCTGACCTGCCAAGAAAGATCTCGGACGAGGTGTTTTTGCCAAAACGATCATGAGAGTGTAAATGCGTCCTGTTTTTGTTGATAATGAGCCTATAAAAGGCTCCAAGTTTTTTATAAAGATTGGGTCTTTCCTCCTGTCCAAAACCAGAACGTATTGTGCATTTTGTTCAAACTCCGATAGCTCTACATCTCACTGACATAAATTATATGTCTGGGGATCAGTGCTATTGTTACACTATCCCTTATTCACATATATGCAAAGGCCACCACCTCTTTTTTTCCCTGAGTCGCATGTCCTGTCTGACACCGTAGCGTCGGGTATTTGTGGGTGTAGCACGTCTCTGTGATTATTAGCATGGCGCATTCGCAAATGTAGTGATTAGCAGCGAGCTCTAATTCCAAATCGGCCGTTTCGTTTACAATGGATCTGAGGTTGGAGAGGTAAATGCTCTGCATCGGAGGTTTGAGTGGTTGTTTCCTGAGCTTATACAACAGGCCCGCTCGACAGCCTTGTTTCTGTTTTCTCTCCCGACGCCTTCTCTTTCGCCGACCAGACCCGATAACAAGCCATGGCCATTAAAACCAGGCCAGGGGGTGATTTTCCCGGGAAAAGACAGCGATGAACGTCAATGGCGTACGGGCAAACATTGCCCGAAAATTGGGTAAAATCCAGCCGAAAACAGCATTTATTGATTAAATACAAATACTGGAGCTTTTTAGACATCAGAACCGGGCCCGGAGTATCATTTCCCCGGTAAAAAGACAGCGATGAACGTCGATACGTCCATACGTGAAATGACAAAAAATGCACTAAAATACTAAAATTAGGTAAAATCCACTTCCTAGCATCATTTATTGATTGAATACAAATACTGGAGCTTTTGAGATATTACAACCAGGCCAGGGGGGTGATTTTTCCCGGGAAAAGACAGCGATGGACGTCAATGGTGAAACGCCAATAATTAAACAGGGGTAAAATCCACTTACTAGCAGCATTTTGTGATTAAATACAAACACTGGAGCTTAAATACAAACACTGGAGCTTTTCAGATATCAGAACTTGGCCACAATTGAAATATTATTTAGGAATATAGCCATATTTGTAATTTTACTCACCAAAAATCATTTTTACACAATATCCATCCTCCTTTCTTTCTTCCTTCTTTCCTATCGCCATCGAAGCTAATGATGAAAGTCGAGCCTGTCCTGTCATATTTCTGGCATAGTCCGTTTTGAAAATGGCTTTAAATCAAAACAACAATATACTATTTGCTTGTGGAGCTAAGTTAGCACACTGAAAGTGCCGCACACACCATATTCCCGGCTGTAACAGGCTTGCTAGCTTCGGAGTTGACCGCCCTTTCTTAATAATGTCCTTTTTTTTTTTTTTTTTAAGTCCGTCTGGAAAATAGCTTTGTGAGAGAAATCTGTAACAGAATTCATTTGTTTTTGCCACTGTCAGCCATGTGGGTGGAGTTTGCGATCTCTGGCTGCTTTGGCCCGCCTACTAGCCAATCATAGTTTGTGAAAGCAATGACATGACCAGCCAGCAAAATGCTAACGCCTATGAAAAATCATTGTGGGGTTGCCAACTCGAAATCTGATTGGTTAAAAGCAACAGTCTAGTTTAATGCAGCAGACCCCGCAAGAACTGATTGTGAAGGCTTTGAGGCAGATCTGATCTGGCAACAAATAATGGCTGAAATGTGATTGGTTAAATGCTTCAATATGAAAACACACATCTGGAAGCAGTGCAACCAGGGGGCAAAGCAATGAAAGGAAGCTACCAGAACATTTGGAATAATAAGTACGTATTGATGGACAAAATATAATATGATTCAGATATTTCTTAGGCCAGCAGAGAATGCCTTGAAGGCCCTGACGGCCCGCCACTGGTTGTACTACGTATTCCCTTCAAAATATTCCGAAAATGATTCACACAAATGTCTTCACAATAGGATAACCCACGACCACTTGCCAACGAGAAATAGTCTTATAGTACATTTTAGCGATCGCTCCGCTGCTCATAAAGACCGGCTCGCAACTCCCTCGTTGAAATGGCTCTGGTTGCAACCGCTTTGAACGGCGCTTATTAGAGCGAGTTGCGACCAGAAATATTACAAAGACGGAATTGCGAGCCAGTGCCGCTGATGTTCTTAGGAGCAGCGAACGAGAAGTAATATAATACTCCTGGTCAATGTTCCCTCTAAGCTGCGCGCGTGCACAATTGCGCACTACTCTCGTCTTCTCTGCGCAGCAGCAATCATATGGCGCGCAGTAAAAAAAAAAAAATCGGATTTTTATTTTTTTTATTTTTTTATAGCCCTTTCCCCATGATGGCGCCGTTTAAGCAGCCAGTGGCAGTAGCTCCGGCCACTTATGTTTTTCGTGTTTTACAGCATGTTTTACATGAAAAATTAGAGGTAACATTGACATGCACCTGCTTGTGGCAGGTGTGATACTGGTGTGCCCATAGCGAGCAATGATGATGTCGTGACCGGATGATTCGCCTAAAGACGTTTCGCCGACGGACATTTGACAGACGGACAGGTCGCCAAATGAACGTTCGTTCAAACAGCGTTTAATGATTAAATACAAATACTAGTATTTGTTAGTTTAATGATTAAATACAAATACTAGTATGTTAGTTTAATGATTAAATACAAATACTAGTATTTGTTAGTTTAATGATTAAATACAAATACTAGTATTTGTATTTAATCATTAAAGGCTGTTTTCAGCTGGATTTGACCGAATTTGAGAGCATTTTAAGCCGTTTGGCGAATGGACGTATATGGACATTTTTTTGCCTCCATCGCGACATCATCGCGACATTTTACCGAGGAATTCACTTCACTGGGCTCGGTTCTAATGTCCAAAGAGCTCCAGTATTTGTATTTTATCATTAAACGCTGTTTTCGGCTGGATTTGACCGAATTTGAGAGCATTTTGAGCGGTTTGGCGAATGAAGGAATATAGACGTTTTTTTGCCTCCATCGCGATATCATCACGACATTTTACCGAGGAATTCACTTCCCTGGGCTCGGTTCTAATGTCCAAAGAGCTCCAGTATTTGTATTTAATCATTAAATGCTGTTTTAGGATGGATTTGACCCGATTGCTGTCATTTTACGGCTCAGTTCTGCTACATCTGCCCGCCCAAGAGTGCTTATTCCCGGACTGCCATGCCCGCCCAAGAGTGCTTATTCCCGGGCTGCCATTGATGGTAGACTAACATTGTTTTTTACTATAATTTGGACAACACCGGCGGCGGGCCGGATTAAAAATCCTAACGGGCCGTATATGGCCCGCGGGCCGAGGTTGAAACACTTGTACACACACGATCCGGGGGCGAGCGCGCAAATCCCGTTTCGGCGAAACCTCCGTTCGGCCGAATGAACGTTCGGCGGAACGTCCATTCGGCGACCTGCCCGTCTGTCAAACGTCCGTCGTGAAACGTCTTTAGGCAAATCATCCGAGTACCGATGATGTCGCTCACACTGGTACTCAGTGCGCTCAGGGAGGTTGACTTTCTGCTCAGACCAACGAAAAATTAGAGGGAACTTTGCTCCTGGTATTAGATAATAAAAATAACAGGAAATGCAACAGCTCAGTTTACCCACGTATTGATTGTGGGTAATGAAGTTTCATTCTGAGAAAGAGTGCCATTGCCTATCGGCGTTGTGTGCACGAGTATACTTCATTACCCAGAAAGCCCTCATTTTGCCCGCGCATGCGCGTTGTGCGTTTCCTGGTCGATGCGTAGGAGGAAAAACTCGTCTGAATTAATCGTTTAGTGCTCGTAGATATTGTTATACACGAAAGATATGCAAAAAAGCTTGGTCGCATCACGAAATTTTGGACGTGGACCCCCAGTCCTTTAAATTCCTGGGGGTCCACGTCACGGATAAGCTCTCATGGTCTAAAAGCATCACGGCAGTAGTGAAGAAGGCTCAGAAACGACTCCATTTCCTCAGGGTACTTAGGAAGAAAAACTTGGGCACCAAGCTTCTGATAACCTTCTATAGAACCACTGTAGAGAGCATCCTGGCGTACTGCATCACAATGTGGTACGCTGGAAGCACGGCGGCAGACAAAAAGGCCATGCAGAAGGTGTTTAACACTGCCCAGAGGATTGTCGGCTGCTCTCTGCCCTCACTGGAAGACATTGCCAACCCTCGTTACCTCAGCAGAGCTCGGAACATCATAGGGGACCCTTACCACCCTGGTCACAATCTGTTCCAGCTGCTGCCCTCTGGCAGACGCTATAGGTCCCACAAAGTACGGACAAATAGGCTGAAGGACAGTTTTTTTCCCCACATCATCAGAACTCTAAATTTGCGGTAACACAACACACATTCCCTTCTGAGGTAATATGAAAAGATGTTTGGGTGGTGATCTGCCTCCTACTAGCTGACTGAAGGTAAGTGAAAGACAATGAGAGGTAAGTGACCTGTATCCATAACAGCAGAATGCCAATTACAAGTCCGTAACTATCACTTATTTAGGTCCTTTGCGGAGTAAACGTAGCTTATGGAGAAGCACCACCAATTTCGTCATACGCAGTTTCAGGGTGTGATGACAAGTAGGCTTTTTTGTTGTTGATAATGACGACAGGGCCTATGTCCGATGATTATTATTATTATTATTAAATTTTGATCGCATGACGGGCGAATTATTCAATCGAAACTTCTGTCATAAGACGAGAATTTTGTATGACGAGCGGTCGTGTGACGAGGTACCACTGTATTACAGTTAGTTTCTCTAAATTTTAATTGTGGTAACAGTGAGCTACAGAAAATGGCTCTTATCTTGAGTAAACATCCTCATATAGCTATTTTAGCAAAATGAGAGTGATTTGCAATTTAGACTTAAGTATTGAAGAATATGACATATTTTACTCCTTCATTTTATGGTAGCTGTTTCATTTTGATATAGTACCACAGTAGGATTAAAACTATTGTTCTCAACTCAATCACAATGAACAAAAGGTCTTTTGTTTGAGTTTCTGCTTTAAGGTGTGGTCCAGGTGATAAGTGGTCCCAGGTGATGAGTGGTCCAGATGAAATCAGGGACAAAGGGATCCCCGTGGAGAGGGCGATGGTCCAGATGATACCAGACACAAAGGAATTCTTGCGGAGAGGGCGACCATGCCAGATGTGGATTCAAGGACAAGCAGATTCTAGGAGAGGACACCCCCGCAGAACGTCGTGGGACAGTCCACATATCATTAAACTCAGCGAATGAATATTCATCTGTGTTATACTATAATTGGGCAAACGCGGGTTTGGACTTTAGTCTCTTTCATCCTCCACTGAAGCAGGGCGACGCTCAGCTGGTTTTATATTTGGGAAAGGGACCCGGAGCTCTGTAAGGATCAATATCTAGAATAAATCATCTGTGGAGTAACGCGCATACCCTGTTCTCTTCCTTCGATGCTGAACACGCACAACTTGTTAGACGGGATCAGACTGAGTTAAGGAATTATGGTTAGGTGCTAAAACTATACGTCTAACAGTATTAAGAATCTTTTAGAATATTAATGATATCAAACATCTCGGGCTGTAGAGGTTCACTCGCCTGACTTGGGTGCGGGTAGGCGCGGGCTCGATTCCCGCTGGTGGCGGTGTGATTGGGAGTGCGGAAGGTCATTTGTCTCTCTGTGTGCCCTACGACTGACTGGCGACCAGTTTAGGGTGTAGTCTACTTTTCGCCCGAAGACAGCTGGTTAGGCTACAGCAACCCCTGCAACCCTTTCGAGGATTGGCGGTATGGTAGGTGAGTGATGTTCCAGAAGTGACCACTCAAACAACAACGTCTTTCCACAGTTTTAACAATACATTTTTAACACTTTAATTTTCCACACGGTCCTAAGCATATCATACGTTTGACGGCGCGTTTCGTCATGCTTAACGCCTTAATTCTTCTTTGCCTGTCAACTGGCAAAGTCATGCACACATACACATGCACTCTCCCACGCGTGCGCACGTACAGCAACATGCGCACACACGGCAACTTAAACTCTGAGTTGCAGTATACATTAATACACAATTATTTAGTTCATTCTCATAGCGACTGGATGACTGATTTCTCAAACACAAATGGGCTTGAATACTCATCGGTGGCTTCACTTGAACCCACAAATTATTTTTAGGTGCAAACCAGGATAGTGTGTTTACCTCTGAGGGTTTTTTGATGTCGGGAGTACACTTTCACCGACGCGCTACACCTGGAATAACGTTCTAACAGACGTTACAATTGAATTACAGTCGATAGCTTCATCTAACCATTTAACACTTAAATTAGCTTCCAGACCAAAAAGCACTCCAGTGTTCCCAATAGACAAGCAACTCAGGGTAACGGCTGCAGGTCAGACTGCCCTCTTTTATTTACTTCCAATGAGATTACAATCAGCTGTTTAGCAGCTTGACTTGGGTCTTTCTTTTTAAATAAAACACATGGAGACTTTTGGTCTTTGTGCGAGTGAGGTCTCGACTCCTAGGTCCTTTTTCCATGAGAAGTTTTGAACTATAGCATTGATGCCAGCCGCTCACACATACACCATATGACCAATCAAATGGTAAGAAATCTTACCTCTTTCTTTACGGCCGTAGATTTGTGATATGGTGCGCATGGAGCAGTCAGCATTCAATGCCTTCCCCTTCAGCTCCCGAGTCTGTGACGCCAATTATTGAGGTTCAAACTGAGTGCATGCTCAGACAGCAGTAAGACAGGAGTAAGACCTACTTTATCGCGTATACCTGGCGTCTTTTAAAGATTGAGCACAGTACAGTGAAGGACATCCGCCGTCCTTTGCCATCGGTTCAGCACCGTCTGATATCTTTCTCGGGAAGTCAGCCTCATGCAAATATAAACACATGATGCTATCTTCGACTCACAGGTGCCTTCTTCAAACTGGATCTAATTCCCAAATAGTTAGTGCATCAGCCTCTTAGTTAAAGGATCGAGGGTTCAATCCCATGTTCAGACCTTCCTGTGTGGAATTTGCATGTTCTCCTCTTGCGTGAGTTTTCTCTGGGTACCCCAGTTTCCTTCAACATCACAAAAACATGCAAGGTATGGTGGTTGAACACTCTCTTGCCCCTGGGTATGAATGTGAGCGTGAATATTTGTCTATCTCCTTGAGCCCTGAGGTTGGCTGGCCACCTATTCTGCCTTCCGCCTGGTGCCTGTAGTCGGCTGGGATAGGGTCTAGCACCCCCCATGACCCTTGTGAGGGTAGGGAGTATGGAAATTGAATGAATCAATTGGTTTTCATCCGTGTGCATTTTCTTATTTGATATTTTTCATTAAATTATATTTTTAATATATGACACATAAGCTTTTAAATAATCTTACAATGTATTTCATTTTACCAGATGCAAATTACTTAAATTGAAGTGTTTCCTGAAAACAAATTAGCTATATTTCTAAATCTGAATTCACCTTTGTGTACACTAAGGCACCAATACTTATTTCAAATGTTTGGTTGATGCGTTCATAACTTTGGATAAAAATGTTGTGTTGCACAGAATGAATCTATCATTTTGAACAAGCATGAACGGTATATTTCAGGCTGGTGACAAAATCCGGACAATTATTCTGAGTAGAATCTTTAACCCACTGTCTAGAATCGTACTCTCTATGAAAAAATACATTAAACTCATAGATCCAGCGCAGTGAAGCGAAATTCATTTGCCAATAACTCTTAGTTTATTTAGTTTATTAGGTCTTTTGCCGATTAAACGTAGCTTATGGAGAAGCACCATCAATTTCGTCACACGCAGTTTCTGCGTGTGATGACAAGTAGGCTTTTTGTGTCGTGATAATGACGACAGGGCCTATGTCCGATTATTATTATTATAGTCCCAATACAGCCTAATAGGCTTAACTATGTTGACGACTTATTTATGTTGACTACTTATTATGTGAGCACTTTATGGTGAAGCTTTAAATCTCATTTTACTTGTATTGTACTTGTATATTGACAGTAAAAGCATTCAATTCAATAAGTATAATTATATTTATCAAAATAATTTTAACAATAACAATGCTCATAATAATTGTGACTGTGACTTCCACTAATGCAATCTCCCATCAACTCATTTTCTACCATCTTCTAAAAGAGAATTTCTTTAAATTCTCTTCGAGTAATGATACCCTTCAGTGCATACATACGAAAAGCTTTGAGCACATTTTTGTTTGTGTGCGTGTGGTTGTGTGTGTGGCTGTGTGTGCGTGTGTGTATATAGATGTAGTGTGCTTACTACAGCAGTTCCATTGTCCGCAATTCTGTTTTAGTTGAGAAACAGAGTGGAACACTGACCGCTTTGTTACAGTATGTATTTGTTCTTTGTAGATTTGACAATTGTTTCTCAAAGGAAAGTGGCCAAAAGACGCATGCAGTTCTGAGAACAGTAGACAATAGACACAGGCACAGCTATCGCTGATGATGATGCCAAAACCAGCAATAGGTTTTGAATGTATTTTTGTTTGGAAGTTTTGAAATTCAATACATGCAAATATTTTTATACAGTGGTCCATCTACTTATGAAATTAATTTGTACCACTTAAAATTATCCTAACTAGAGACGCATTTTACATGTTAAAGTCCTAATCCATGAAAATAGTTACAGCAAACCCTTTCAAATGATAAAAGTATGGCAATTTTGTAGGAAATATGTACAAAACACAAAAAAACGAGAAGAAAAACAAAATTATTAATCCTGCCATTAAAATGAATAAAAACACATGCAAAAAACATTTTCTATTGTTGGTGAAGGGTAAGTGCGTAGGTGAGAGAGGAGGAGACAAACATTTGGCAACTGACATATTATTCGAAAACACACACATTAACACAAAAAATCAAAACTATCAATTAAAAAAACTGCAGTGACGTCACAAATGTAGGGCTTACTTACACACACTGTCTTCTTCGGTTTAGTTTCAATACTGTGCTAGCCCGCGTTGTAATTGTATTTTTTCCCAAGAAATTCAATCGTTTTATCGGAAAATGGTCCCCCATCCCAGGCGACCCCTCACTACAACCATGTATGTACTGCAACGTCAACTTCTAGCCCTGTTCTCTGGCCACCTTCAACATCCTTCTACCTGTGGGGCCGTGAAAAAGTCTTTGCCCCCTTCATGATTTGTGTTTTTTGCATATTTATCACACACAAAGGTTTCAGATCATCAAACGAATTTTAGTATGACACAGAGACGACCCAAGGAAATAGAAAATGCAGTTTCTAAATGATGATTTTCTTTAACAAGGCAGACATGGGGCTGTTTCCCAGCTCAAGTGTCATATACAATTTTACTGCAAATCCAATCCTTGGATCAAATCTTACTGTCATGCGATCTATCAATAGTATCTTAGCCATCGACTGGTTGCTTGCGATCGACGTATTGAACAACCCTGGTGGAGTGGTTCTCTCGCCGGAGTTTGGTGTGGGCAGGCCCGAGCTCGATTACCACTAGTGGCGGCTTGATTGTGAGCGCAAATGGTCGCCTGTGTTTCTGTGTGCGCTACAGCTGACTGGCAACCAGTCTAGAGTGTAGTCTGCCATAGTCAGCTGGAATAGGCTACCTCCCTGAGCACACTGAGGACCAGTGTGAGGAACATCATAAGTGCTCGCTATAGGCACACATCAGTCTCACACCTGCCATAAGCAGGTGCATGTCTACTACCCATAAATGATCTAGTCATAATAAAATTTAATGATTAATATCTATGAATAAAACATCTTAATAAATGTCACTAGAATATGGAAAAATGTGACTTAAATTTTACCTTGTTTTTCACTTTTCATTCTCATTCAAATGACTTTTCTGCTGAATGTGTCACTTGAGATAGTCAAGCTTCTATTTATCTCATTTCATCTAGTCTCGTCTCATCTCATCTCATCTCATCTTCTCCCACTTTATCCGAAATCGGGTCACGGGGCAGCAACTTTAGGAGGGGGGGCCAGACTTCCCTCTCCCTAGCCACTTCATCCAGCTCTTCCGGAAGTATCCCAAGGTGTTCCCGGGCCAGCCGGGAGACATAGTCTCCCCAGCGTGTCTGAGGTCGGCCGTTATTCATGCCGCGGAAGTAAGCGCATCATGGGCTGGACACAGTAATCGTCATAGGTTTATCCGTAATTACCGTTTGTTGTCGTTTATCAGTGACAGGCTGCCACTCTGAGTTGCGTTGCAAAATGGCACAGAAATTTTTTTAATGTGTTTATGTTTTTACAATGCAGGTTGGATTTTATTTTGTGCGCACCATATGTTTGCTGTGTGCGGAGAACACAAGAGTATTGTGCAATTACGCATTTGCGCATCTTAGAGGGAACATTGCAGCAGACATATATTCTTCCAAAGTGTTTTGTCCTCATATTCCATTTTTAGGGCTAGCTAGTCATACTTTTTTTTGTAAATGTACAAATAAGATGTGTGCATTTTTAGACAAAGCCACATTATTGATCCTATTGCCAGGTTACTGTGGCAACAAAGGCATAGTCTAGTGCGCGTAGTATATGATGATGTAAGGAAACGTTATTCTACCATTATATTAGCCAGCAGAGGAGAGTTTACCTAGCTAACAAACCATGAGCGATATTACATACTTACCTTCTATTGCTACTGTTTATATGCCCCTCCTTGCCATAATCATTGGTGAGCGCTGGTCCCCAGAAGTGGCGTCCATTAATTCCTTTTTAAGCGCAAATGTTGTAATTAAAACTTAAGTGCGCAATTAATAACGGGACATCACAGTTCTGGGGTCGAGGGTTCGATCCTAGGTCGACCGCTTTGCACCACTATTGTCAGGGTTTATACGGGTCCTTGAGTTTTAGGCATTCAATATTCTAAGCACTATGTCAAAAAATAAAAATATATCAAATAAAGCAAAATTGTATTTATTTATTTTTCAAGATGGCGCCGTCAGGCGGCAGCCGGAGTCAGTACATCTGTCCACTCCTATTTGTTTTTCGTGTTTTACAGCCTTTCTATCTTTTTTTATTACATTTTAATATTTCTTAATACATTTCTTTTTACTTTGCTTTTTGCTTTATACTTTTTACTTGAATGTTTTTTAAACAGCAGCCTGACCACCCCGATGGAGTCCTTATTGTCACCAGTGACTTCAACAAAGCATGTTTAAAGACTGTTCTGCCTAAGTTTATCCAGTACGTAAAGTGTCACACCAGAGGAGATAAAACTCTAGACCAGGGGTGGCCAACTCCGGGCCTCGAGAGCCGCTATCCGGTCTGTTTTCCATGTCTCCCTCCACCAACACACCTGAATCAAATAATCAGGATCGGTATCAATCTTCTGGATGGCTTGCTGACGAGTTGGTCATTTGATTCAGGTGTGCTAGAAGAGGGAGATATGGAAAACACACAGGATAGCGGCTCTCGAGGACCGGAGTTGGCCACCCCTGCTCTAGACCATGTTTATTCTAACATTAAACATGCTTATAGAGCCCCACCCTTCCCTCACCTTGCTGGATCCGAGCATCTCTGCCTGTCCCTCACCCCCTCATACACCCCACTCCGGAGGCTAACAAGGCCACAAATAAAGAGAATAAAAACATGGCCTGAGGACGCCCTTTCTCAGCTGCAGGACTGTTTTCCCGCACCATTTGGGAACTTTTTGAACACCACAACCTCCAGGACTACTCGGACCTTGTACTTTCCTATATCAAAAACTGTATGGACACTGTCACTGTTAATAAACGTATCCGGGGTTTTCCTCACTAAAAACCCTGGATGACCAGTGAGACACAGGCACTCCTTAAATGCCGTAACACCGCCTTCAGGTCAGGGGACAAGTTACAATACAGCGCTGCCAGAGCAGACCTGAAGACAGGCATTAAAAAGGCCAAGGCAGCATATACAAGGAAAATTGAGGAGCACTTCACAGAAAATAACCCAAAGAAGATGTGGCAGGGAATACGACACATTACCAATTACAATGACAATAATAAGGTGTCTGTTAACACAGGTGCCTCACTAGCAGGGGAACTGAACCGTTTCTTTGCCCGCTTTGAGACTGACAAATCGGATTCAGTCTCAACGCATCCATCACCTTGCAGCAGTACACTGAAGCTTCAGGAACATGAAGTGAGAAAGGTACTGCGGACTGTGAACACAGTCTGAGTACCTGGGAAGGTGCTCAAAGCCTGTGCTGACCAGCTGAATGAGGTTTTCACAAAGATTTTCAATTGTTCCCTGCAACAATCCATCATCCCCTCCTGCCTGAAATATGCCACCATTATCCCTGTCCCTAAAAATCTAACCATTGACACTCTGAATGATTACAGGCCTGTTGCACTTCCGCCTGTGATCATGAAGTGCTTTGAAAAGTTGGTCGCCTGCCACATCAGTGACACAATCCCTCCCTCAGTTGACCCTCACCAATTTGCTTATAGAGCAAACAGGTCCACTGAGGACGCCATCGCCGTAGCTCTACACACAGTACTGAGCCACCTGGATCACCAGGGGAACTATGTGAGGATGCTTTTCATTGACTATAGCTCAGCCTTCAACACTATAATACCAGACATTCTGGCTGACAAACTCTCCCACCTTGGACTGTCCTATTCCATCTGCTGCTGGATTAAGAACTTCTTAACCAACCATACACAAACTGTTAGACTTGGTCCCCACCTCTATTCCTCCATTACACTGAGCACTGGCTCCCCTCAAGGTTGTGTACAGAGTCCTCTTCTATACTCCCTGTACACATATGACAGCAAAGATCTGGCCCCACTCCTCAGAAATGGAGTATGCGTAGACAGGGTCCAGTCCTTCAAATTCCTGGGGATCCACGTCACAGACAAGCTGGTGAAGAAGGCCCAGAAACAACTCAATTTCCTGAAGGTACTCAGGAGGAACAACTTGGACACTAAGCTTCTGGTAACCTTCTATAGAGCCACTGTGGAGAGCATTCTGGCATACTGCATTACAGTGTGGTACGCTGGAAGCACGGCAGCAGACAGAAAAGCCATGTAGAGTGATCACTGTGGAGGAAGTGGGAGAGCGGAGAATGCTGACCAGGATGATGTCCATCATGGACAGCACCTCCCACCCCCTGCATGAGTCTGTGGAGTCCCTCCGAAGCTCCTTTAGCAATAGACTGCGCCACCCTCATTGCAGGAAGGAGCGCTTCCGCAGATCTTTCCTCCCATCAGCTGTCAGGCTCTTTAACAAAAAAATGGAGTGTTGAGACCTACCGTATGCATGCATGTATATTTATGTGTATGTATATATGTGCTAAGCAACACGCTTACTTATTTATATATTTATTCATGTATTTATTTATTAACTTACTTTTACCTATCTATTTATGTCTAAAATGCCTTTCCTATTCCTGCATCCTCACCCTCTTGCTACTGTGACAACAAAATTTCCCGAATACGGGATGAATAAAGTTATCCAATCCAATCCAATCAACACCGCCCAGAAGATCATCGGCTGCTCTCATTGTTAGGGACCCATACCACCCTGGTCACAACCTGTTCCAGCTGCTGCCCTCTGGCAGACGCTACAGGTCTCACAAAGCACGGGCAAATAGACTTAGGGACAGATTTTTTTCCCACAGCCAACAGGACTCTGAACTTGCATTAGCACGACACCTAATCCCTTCTGCGCAATAACTTCGGGATGTGCAATAACAATGTGCAATATCTTAGATTGTGCAATATTTTAGAATTTACCTTGCCAGGACGTGACTTTTTATATTTTTATATTACTTATTTATGATTTTACTGGGAAAACGCACTTTGTGGAGTAGCACCACCAATTTTGTTATACGCAGCTGTGTATGATGACAATAAAGGCTTGCGATTTGATATGATTTTGATTCTTCAGCTCCAGACTACTGAGGGACTGTGCGGATAAGCTTGGAAGAGTGACTCTGCATATTTTCAACCTCAGCCTCAGTTTACAGAAGTTCCCCACCTTGTGGAAGATTTCCTGTGTGTGGTTCCAGTTTCATCTAACTCTACAATGTGTTTTTCTTGTGTCTGTATCCGTTCTTGCTACTGCAACCAAGAAGAGGAAACGCTCCAGATCGAGCATTCCATCATTGTTATGGGAGCGTGAGATCTCTCCCCGGTCAGATTGAGGAGCTGCTGATGCTTGCTGGGCTGCTTGTGTGCTTTGAAGCCCCCCATCGGCCTCTCTGTTGCTGCTGATCAGGTGATAGGACATCTTAGGAGGATCTAGGAAAGGAAGATGATCTTTAAAACCTCCAGACTACTGAGGGACTGTATGGATCAGCTTGAAAGAGTGACTCTGCATATTTAACCTCAGTCTCGGTCTGTAGAAGGTCCCTACCTTGTGGACTTCCCGTGTGTGGCTCTAATTTTTTTACCTAGGTCTACAATGTCTTCTGTGTCTGTCTTGCTACTGCAACCAAGTACATTTCCCGAATACGGGATGAAATAAAGTTCTAATCTAATCTAAATCTAAAAATACAATACATTTGCTACACGGTCGTTCTGAAGTTGCTTTTCCCTGATGTCACGCGTCATATTGCTGTTCCCTGTAGTATAATGCAGTGTCGCAGCAAGGCTCTGGGATTTATACAATTTTGGGCATATTGGAACCAAATTTTAAGATGAACGTACCAAGCCACCTGCACTAATTTATCAATTGGTGGTGAATAAAGTTATCCAATCCAATCCAAATCTGAAAAATGAGTGAGCTAAATAGACTTAAAGCAGTTGTATTTCATGTACCGGGGAGCACAACGTTCTTCCGACCAGTTGAGTGAAAGCGCATATGAGTGAATGAATGCCTTAGTGGGCATTGTAATTCCCCGAAAGCTCTGCAAGGCACAACGATAAGGTTAAGTTATCTTGTTGAGTGACCTTACGTGCATTTCAAATAGTACAGCACTCTGTTTTGTCAATGCAGCGGTTATGAATAAAGGTGTGAAGTTAGATTTATGTTCGTGGGCAAAAGTGCGTGCGCTTTGCCTTCACTCTCATTTGGATTTGAGTCACATTTTAGAGGTTTGATTAAAAGCTCCAAATCACTGGTGTCAAACATTCCATAAAAAGCCAAGTGGTTGCATTGAACATGTAGATCCCGCGCAGTAGATATAAATTCACTTTCTAAGCACTTTTTCCGTGGCCCTCAAAGGCGTGACTGCCAATGAATGGACAAATCACACCCCCATTCCTTAACCAACTAATGGTGTTCTTTGTCCAACTTCTTTCTACTCCTCACTGAGACGCTTGTGCCTGGAGCAACACAAGAGCGGAGCAAAGCAAGAAAAGAAGAGAACATCAGAAAGAAAGTGACTGAGAGGGGTTTTTACAAGGAAGGATCTTCAATCCAAAAAAGATAATTATAAAACTGCAGTCTTGGCAACTAAAAAGGCTTCTACTAAAGGAATTAAAAAATCCGACATTGCAGCCCTGAAAGGAAAAACAACTTTGAAATTACTCTAATGTGATTTAGAGTGAAAAGGGGGAAGAACAAGTCTCACAAAGCTTCAAAATAGAACGGAAGAAATAGTATTGTTCACAAATCAGTGTCTAGACAGTGACTGAACAGGATTAAACAGCAGTGGTCAAAAAGGAATTAAACCGAATTGAAGCAGGGACGCGGAGCTCCAGAAGGATGGCTAACTTAGGGATGCAATTATTAGGTTACTTCCTGGCCTTGGGTGGTTGGATCGGCATCATCGCTACAACAGCTTTACCCCAGTGGAAGCAATCATCATATGTCGGTGATGCAATAATCACTGCTGTGGGTCTGTATGAGGGGCTGTGGATGAGTTGCGCCTCACAGAGCACAGGACAGGTCCAGTGCAAGATATTTGATTCGATGCTTTCTCTTGACAGTGAGTACAGTGTCTTTTTTAAAAAAAAATTACACTTTAGAGTGAAACAGCAATACTTGAAGTAGGATTTTCCAAAAATGATAACTTCCCATTTTAGACCAGGAGACAAGCATTAATATAGTATTTATGCATACATACATTATATATATATATATATATATATATATATATATATAAATACACCGCAAAGTAGGATCACCCTTATTATTACTACCTAATTACATGTTTTTGCGGCTATACAGAAATACAAGTGCACAAGTAAAATAATCAAGAAGTGTATTTATTAAATGTTACAGCTATAAGCACATGAAAAGACTAATGCATTAATATCTAAATATAAAAACTTGTAAATCCTTTAGGTACTGTACTCGCAGTGAAAATAGTTCCTCTCCGCTTGGTTATAAAAAAAAATGGTTATTGGGAGCTTTAGTCCAAGTCTTATTCGTCAGATTCATTGATGGAATCTTCAGGGGGCGCCGTAAATCTCTTGCGATTTCTGAAAGTACTAAGACGACATTCTTCATCTTTATTGCCATCATTGTTTTGGGGGAAATTAAACTTCCACTTCGCTCCTCCACGGCGTCCAGGCATCTTAGTCGCCCAAGGGAGTCTATTTTCGGACAAGAGCGGTGGCGTCAGCCCACTGCCCGGACTTCTCAACTGCCCGACAATCTCAACTTCCACTATGCTCCAGCATGATGTCCAGCCATCTTACCCACCCAAAGGGCTCTAATTCCCGACAAGGGTGGCAGCGTCTGTTATAATGTTTCCCGGAGTTTGGCCTTTGAAACATTTCTGAGAAATTCCACCATCAGCTCTGCGAGGCTCCCGAAGTCTGCTGAGAGAGTTTTATTTTTGGTTTAGGATCACGGCGTCCGGTGCAATGTCGCCCGGAGCTTGCACTTTGAAAAATTTCTTGGAAATGCCACCATCAGGTCCACGAGGCTACCGCTGGGCAAGCTCTATTTTTGGTTTAGTACCACAAAGTCCCCTGTAACGTCGCCGGGGCCTACATTTCTGGAAAAAAAAACACCTCCGCCAAGGCTGTCCGTCCAGTTCGCTGAGCAAGCTCTATTTTCAAATAAGCGCCACGGCGTCCTCTGTAAGGTCGCAGACACCATTTTTTTCCTCGGTGCTGAGTTGGGTGACAGTACGCTGTCTTCCACTATTTTCTTAGTCGCAAGAAGAAGACAGGGAAGTGTCTTCTGCTTGCGAGTTGTGGATTTTGAAATTTTTATGAACATTTTCTTGTACTTAATATTAAAAAAACGTGATGTACTGACGCCACGAAGTGGCCAAAGATCCCAGTAATCTATAGGCATTTGAAATATCATCTTTATACTGTGATGCAACATAATGAGGCTTCATTCAGTGACATTAAGTTGCAGTTTGTGTCATCTTAAGTCATAAAAAGACTGTTTGATAAAGAACAAATAGTAAAAGAATTCAAACGTTAAACGACAGATTTGTTCTCATTCCATGGGTTCACTACCCGTTGGAAGGGCAAAAAGGGTCAGTTACAAAAACAGTTGGGTGGCAGCCAAAGGAGGGGCCTTGGCGGTCCGATCCCTGGCTGCAGAAACTGGCTCTTGAGATGTGGAATGTCATCGCTCTGGTTCTGGCTTGAAGTAGTCAGGCTCACATGCATAATGGTGTCCATATGTGCACTTGGAACCAGGCCGCAGTTTGATGACTAACTTTATAGTCACATCACCGAACTTGCGGCCACATGTGTCTTGGACACCCGGGTGAAGATAGGGATGGAGCTGTCAACCAATCACACGTGGTGGTGAGTTGGCTCCGATGGTGAGGCAGACCCAAGCCTTGTGTGTGAGTCTACTGGAAATTCCTGGCAGAGTCCCCCGTCAGAAGGAGTTTCAACTCCCTCCTCCAACAAAGATTCTCTCATGTCCGGGGGGAGGCGGGGACACTGGTCTGAGTTCACCATGACAACAGCGGGAAAGGATGCTGTGAGGCTGATGGAGTCCTTTGGGGTCTTTTGGGCTGCAGGAATGGTCAAGCGGCACGCAGCTTTGTTGGTCTCTGACACAAAAACCCAGACATGTGAGGAGTTTGGCGAGGCCATGGGGAATGACTTCTGGATGGCTCCAATGAAATTTTGGTCCAGCATGATGTCTCAGGAGGTTGAAAGCGGTGCTCCATCAATATACTGTGTATAGTGGGGATGGAGCACTGACCACGACTCGGGATGTTGTGACCTGGTGGGCCAAATACTTTGAGGATCTCAACTCCACCGACATGCCTTCCCATGAGGAAGCAGAGCCCGGGGACTCAGTCGGTCGAATACTTTGAAGACCTCCTCAACTTCACCGACATGCCTTCCCATGAGGAAGGCGAGCCTGGGGACCCTGAGGCAGTTTCTTCAATCTTTGGGGCTGAAGTCCCTGAGGTTGTTAAAAACTCCTCAGTAACAAGATCCGCCTGGATTTTCTAAAGGCTCTGGATGTTGTGGGGTTGTCTTGGTCGACACACCTCTGCAACATCACATGGACATCAGGGACAGTGCCTGTGGTTTGGCAAGCTGGGGTGGTGGGTCCCCTTTTTCAAAAGGGGGAGAGACAGGTGTGTCTCAATTATAGAGGACAGAGAGAAGGGTCCACTGAGAAGTTGAATCAGGTTCAGGAGGAGCAGTGTGGATTTGGTCCTCGCCGTGTGACAATGAATCACCTCAATATCCTCAGCAGGGTTTTTGGGGGGCATGGGATTTCACCCAACCAGTCTGCATCTGTATTGTGGAGTTGGAGAAGCCGTTTGATGAGTCTTGTGGGGAGTTCTTTGGGAGTATCAGGTAAATTTCTCGTCACGCACATCGGTCGTGGGAAGACTTCGCCAGCCCTTTTCCAGCTTTGTTTGGATTTTGAGTCGCCGTTGAAAATACCTCATATGCCTCCTGGCATCCAATGAGCCCAGGAAAAAACGAGACATGATGAGAGGGACCGAGAATAAGTGACGTTGCTATGGTAAAGGCTGTAGCATGCCATTGTGGCTAAATGAATCTACTGTGCTCCCATCACGCACATCACATGGAGGAATAGATTAGATTAGAACTTTATTTCATCCCATATTTGGGAAAATCTCTTGGTTACAGTAGCAAGACAGTAGCAAGCACAGCCACAGAAGACATTGTAGACCTAGGTAAAAAAACTGAAGCCACACACATTTAGTCCACAAGGTGGGGACCTTCTGCAGACTGAGACTGAGGTTAAATATACAGAATCACTATTTCAAGTTGATCCACACAGTCCCTCAGTAGTCTGGAGCTTCCTTGCCTAGATCCTTCTAAACTGTCCTATCACCCGATCAGCAGCAGCAGAGAGGCTGGTCAGGGGGCTTCAAAGCACACGAGCACACAACTCTCCTGTTGCAGCCCGGCAAGCACCGACAGATCCTCCATCTGACCGGGGAGATCTCACATTCCCATAACAATGATGGAATGCTCGTTCTGGAGCGTCGCCTCTTCTCCCAGCACTATCGTCCACTGCTCACAGCTGATCCCGCGTGCAGGACAGCAGAGGCACGGCTGAACGGCTCCAAAGACGTCTAGTACTAGCACAAAGAAACCAAGCCACGCGACGGGTGGGGTCAAGTCGCAAAGGTCGCAAAATAACAAAGCAAAATGCACAAAGTACAAAGCAAAGCATATGGGAAAGCATTAAGAAATATTCAAATGCAATTAAAAAAGATAGAAAAGCAGCAAAATCACAAAACGAGCAAGAGCGGATGGAGCTACCGCTACCGGCTAACACTTGAGCGGCGCCTTCTTGGTTGCAGTAGCAAAAACGGATACAGACTACAGACTCAAGAAAAAGACATCGTAGAGTTGAATAAAACCGGAACCACACCCAGGAAGTCTTCCACAAGATGGGGAACTTCTGCAGACTGTGATCGAGGTTGAAAATACGCAGTCACTCTTCCAAGCTTATCCGCACAGTCCCTTAGTAGTCTGGAGCTGAAGAATCAACAGTAACAGGGTACAACACTCCCGATACACCCTTTCCAGCCTGGTAAGCGATGACAGCTCTTCCATCTTATCGGGGAGGGATCTCAATTTCCCCATAATAATAGATGGAATGAATGGTCTGAAACATCACTTTTTCCACAGGATTTCACAGATTTCCAGCGACATCGAGGTGTTGCTCTTTCTGCTACGTATTGTTCACAGCTGATCCCATGTGTATGACAGCGGAGGCATGGCTGAATGGTTCCAAAAAAGAACTAGCAGAAAGGAACTAAGCTAATAGAACAACGAAAGTTGTAAAAACATTAAAGTACAAATTATAAAGTACAAAGTAAAGTACAAAGGAATGTATTAAGAAATATTAAAATGTAATTTTAAAAAAATATAGAAAGACTGTAAAACGCAAAAAACTAATACAAGCGGACAGAGCTACTGCCTCCAGACGGTGCGTGCCATCTTGAAAAAAATAAATAAAATTCTTCGTCGATCCTGGAGAGGAACTATTTTCACTGTGATTACAGTTCTTAAAGTATTTACAATTTTTTAATTTATTGATTATTTTTTGAGGGCGGCCCAGCAGCTGTGTGGTTAGCGCGTCCGCTTCACAAATCCAGGTTAGTCCACCTGTGTGGAGTTTGCATGTTCTCCCAGGGCCTGTGTGGGTTTTCTTCGGGTACTCCGGTTTCCTTCCACATTCCAAAGACGTGGATGGTAGGCTGGTTGGACCCTCTAAATTTCCCCTAGGTAAGTGTGTGAGCGTGAATGGTTGTTTGTCTCCTTGTCCCCCGCCTCGTGCCTGAAGGCAGCTGGCATAGGCTCCAATGCTTATTGATAATTGTACTTGTGTACTTGTATTTTTGTATAGGCGCGGAAACATGTAGTATGATATGTAGTAATCATAGGGGTGATCCTACTTTGCGGTTTTTTGATTATTGCGGCCATGTCTGGTCTACATTAGCATATATATTCAAGGGATTACTGTATTTCAAATTATGTAATATAATTTTAATATTTAATATTTTATAGGGGTGGTGAAGGCAGATGCTCAGAATAATGTTGTATTGTTTTGGGAATAAATATGGCCTGTGTTGAGGCGCTAGTAACAATACACCCCTTCACAATTGCAGAAGCACACCCACACATACCCAAGCACAGACACACACTTCATACTTAACAGGGGTCCAGACAAAGTCAATGAAAGTACAGTAACAATGCAAACTGGCCAATAACTTTTTATCATGTTAAAATGATACAGTTGTGAATGGAACACATTAAACAAAACAATGTAACACTGAATATAATATATTGTGCATGAACAATATATTACAGACTATGCTACACTAGCCCAGTGTGACCAAATTAAGAAGGCTTTCTTTTTCAATTTTATTTATTTATTATATCTGTGCTCTGCATTTTACATTTGTGCCTCATCACTAACTCAAAATGAAGATGTTCATGATATGATCAATCGTTTTTCTTTTATCCTATAACACTACACCCCGTCCCTTTCTCCCTAGTTCATATCCAGACATGTCGTGCCTTAATGGTGTTGTCAGTATTGCTTGGCTTAATCGGCATCATCACCAGTGTGGTTGGAATGAAGTGCACAAAGGTGGGCGATAACAACCCTGCAGTCAAGACACGTATTGCAGTTGCTGGAGGTGTCCTTTTCCTTCTTGCAGGTATGATTTGTCATTTTTTGAAATGATGACTTTTGATAACTTTCAACTAGGCCAATTTTTTTTAAACTAACAGTAAAAGAGTGTTAGCACATCTGGCTCACAATTCAGAGTTTGAGGGTTCAATCCCTGGTGGGATGAATGTGTACTTAGTTATTTTATATGGGAAAACTTTATTTGAGAGTAAATTGACATACGAGCTTGGTCCTGGAACGCATTAAGTTCCGGATTTCAAGGTATTACTGTACTTCTTAATCTAAACATAGCAGAAAACAATGGAATACATTCGTCCCGTCACTTTCTGTACTGCTTATCCTCAAGGGTCCCAGGGGGTGCTGGAGGCTATCCCAGCCAATGATGGGCAGCAGGCAGGAGACACCCTGAATTGTTTGACAGCCAATCGCAGGCTAGTTGATAATCAAATTCATTATAACCCCTCACAGCCCTGTTGGAATAGCATGGTACAGAATATGTTATCTTTTTACAGGCCTTTGTACATTGGTTTCTGTTTCCTGGTATGCAACGCAGGTGTCTTATCAATTCTTCAACCCAAATACCCCAGCCAATGCCAGGTATTTTCACAAATGTTGCTTCCCTCTTTGCTTTAAGATGTTTTTTCTTCTTATTGAACAATTCACCTGGAACAAAGCTGTGGTTTGATTCAGACATTAACAATTGTTAGCAGGCAGCTGTATCACATTTCACTTTTGGGGGAAATAGGTACTAATATCTTAACTTGAAGTTTTCAATGATGTTTTATGCAATTCCTCTGGTTGTTAGCTGAAAAAAATTGATGACTCATGAAGCAAAATTTATATTATGATATTTGTGTTACGTTTTCAAATGAGTACTTTCACTAGTCTATAACCCTTTTGACTTTATTCACACTGATCATGTAGTATCTTGTTTGTATTATAACTCAAATCACGTATATGTACTGTATTCACACTTATATTGTGGGTACGAGGCCAAGACCAAACGCTAACAGTGTCTAGTCTTGTATTTGTCAGAATTATTCCCCTGAGAAATGTTTCATCTTTTTCCAGCTGACCCGTTTTAAAGTTGTTTGTTGTATTGAATGGACATTCCTTTAATTTGCAATCAAAAAGGAGGCAAAAGGAGATTTACTACATATAGGCGGCCCAATAAGGGAATGGTTAGTGTGCCGGTCTCACAGATCTGGGGTCGATCCCAGGTGGGTCCTCACTGTGTGGAGTTTGCATGCTCTCACTGTGTGGAGTTTGCATGCTCTCTCCAGGCTTATGTGGGTTTTCTCCAGGTACTCCGGTTTTCTCCCACAACTCCAAAATATGCATGGCAGGTTGGTTGAACACTCTAAATTTCTTGACTGTGTGTAAACAGTCAGTTCAATTTGAACACTCTTTTTAACTGGGGTGATTGTTAAACTGGCAGAGGGATTTTGATGGAGCCGTATCAGGCCTCATCCTGCATTGATGCACCATGAAATCATGCATTCTCACAAAAGTTTCAGAGAAGCGAGTGGGGTCAAGGATGTCTAAGGTCCAGGGATACAATAACTGGTACAGGTGGGAGCTGGAATCAAAACCCGATCCTTCAATGAGCAGATGACCCGCTCAACCGCCCAGCCTCTCGGATCCAGGCATGCCACTCCCAGTTCCCCTCCAACTTATGCCTTTCTGTCCTGTATACACATTCAATAGATGCTTTATAGAAAAAGACAAAAGAAGACCAGAAAAAAGAATAGGAAATTGGTCTTGATTTGATAGGCCAATTCATTATGTTCATATTCTCACCAACTGGAGGATCCAAACAGCAACTGTCTTCAAACTCCTTATAACATGTAATGTGGCAAATCATAATCATCCAGAGAAACACTAACTTCCATGTCATTCAACCATATTTTTAACACATTAACAGTACATATTATTGAAGCTCGAACATAGTGCACATGTGGACAGCAGTGAGATAGGAGCAAAGACCCATTATATTGAACATCTCAGCATCTTTTAAAGCCGTACGGTAAAGGACATCCGCCGCCCTTCGCAATCGCATCTGACGTCTAAGCACAGTACGTCCAAGCACAGTATAATGCAGTATCTTTCTCAGGAGGTTAACCCCCCTGCTTACGTAAGCACATGCTGCTATCAGCGACTGTAGGTGTTATCTAGACGAGCAGGCGCCTCAATATTCCACAATAATTTCATTTAAATTTGGGGGTAGTAATGTGCTTGGCCACTACAATCAAATTAGCAGGCTTTTAACTTTGTATTTTATTCAATGCACCAATACTAAACACAGTCACAATTATCTGATTTATTCCATCTTAGTGGTTTAAAAAAATCCAAATGTATAATCAAAATTGTGTATATTAACTAGTATTCTGTTTTGGTCATTACTTTCTTGTTAGGCTTTGGAACTACATTTTTATTTTGCTGAACACATTACGCAAATCAACTTAACATGCACAATTCAAAACTGTCATTCCATCATTGTATAGTTGCATCCACCTCAATTAACATTCAGACATACAATTTAAAAAAATATTTTATAGTCAGGAAATGAAAAACCATCTCAGGATTTGTATATTAAGCATTGTTACATTACTGTACTCTTTTGACCATTAATAAAAAAAACTTAACTTCCACTTTGCTCCTCTGCGGCATCCAGCCATCTTAGCCACCCAAAGGGCTCTATTCTTGGACAAGGGCGATGGTGTCCGCCGTAACGTCGCCCAGAGCTTCCACTTTGAAACATTTCTGGGAAATTCCACAATCAGCTCCGCGACCCAAAGGCTCCCGGCTGTCCAGTCCACTGAGCGATCTCTATTTTCAGTTTAGTTTGACATTGTTCCCTGTAAGGTCGCCCACGGCTTGGATTTCTGAAAAAAATCCACCCTTACAGAGACTACCGGCCGTCAAGTCCGCTCAGAAACCTCTATTTTCGAACAAAACTGACGGCCACGGCCCACCCCGCTCCCGGCCATTTTTCTGTTTCAGTGCTGAATTGAGTGTCCCCTGTTTTCAGCCATTTTCTTAGTGGCAAACGGAAAAAAGTCTTCCGTTTGCGAGTTTCAGTGTGAATTTTGACATTTTTATGAACTTTTTTTATACTTAACAAAATAAAACGTGATGTACTGAAGCCACAAATTGAATCGAATGGTTTTATTGTCATTATACGAGTACAGTCGTACCTCTACTTAGAAATTAATTGATTCTAAGACTTTCTTCGTAACTTGAAAATTTTGTAAGTAGGTGTCCTTTATAATAATAATAATAATAATAATCGGACATAGGCCATGTCGTCATTACCACAACACAAAAAGCCTACTTGTCATCACACGCAGAAACTGCGTGTGACGAAATTGATGGTGCTTCTCCATAAGCTACGTTTAGTCGGCAAAAGACCTAAATAAGTGTAAGTTACGGACTTGTAATTTGTCATTCCGCTGTTGTGGATACAGGTCGCTTACCTCGCGATTACATACAGATCGCTTACCTCTCGATTACCGCACACTGTCTGCCACTTACCTTCCTTCAAGTCAGCTAGGAGGCGGCAGATCACCAACCAAACATCTATTCATATGCCGCAGAAGGGAATGTGTGTATGTTAGCGCGAGTTTAGATGTCTGATGGATGTGGGGAAAAAGCTATCCTTAAGCCTATTTGTCCGAGCTTTGTGGGACCTATAGCGTCTGCCAGAGGGCAGCAGCTGGAACAGATTGTGACCAGGGTGGTAAGGGTCCCCTATGATGTGCTTGGCTCTGCTGAGGTAACGCGGGCTGGCAATGTCTTCAAGTGAGGGCAGAGAGCAGCCGACAATCCTCTGGGCAGTGTTAATCACTATTTCATATATTCATTATATGTAAATTCTCTAATTCGTTCCACGGTCCTCACACAACTACCAACTAAAACCTTTAATATTGGTCAAAGTGCCCCAATTTTGTGTGAAAGATGGGAGGAAACACAAAAATGAGAGAAAATTGTAAGGAAATGATTTATTAATGTCTTAAAATAAATAAAGCATATGAAAATGTGCCCTGCGCCGCTGAAATATCTCCCTCTGCGGCCATTATAGATGTAATACCCGTGTTTTCCCGCCAGATGGGGGCAAGAGCCCGTTCTACCAGGGCCGAAAGCCGTCCACCTTGTAGTACATTTCAGCATTTTAGACTTTTACGTGTGCCCTGTGTGTGTGTGTCTTTGTGTTTGTGTGTGTGTGTGTGTGTGTGTGTGAAAATATGTGCCACGTTGCATTTGCAGTTTTTAATTGCTTAATAAGGGGAATTCAAATTAAAATAACAAATAAGGAAATGCATTTACTTTTTGGTGATTTTGCAACTTGGATCTTTTTTGTATCTCGAGTCATTCATTTGCATATAAAAAAAATCGTAACCTGAAACTTTCGTATCTAGAGGCATTCGTAAGTAGAGGTATGACTGTATAATGAAATTTAAAGCTTTCACCACATAGTGCACAAATAATGGCAGCGGGACAAGTAGATCAATAAATAAGTACTCCAAGTGAGGTGAGCAGAGTGAAGTGCGTTTTTTCCGTCTGAAGTCCAGGATGAGTTCCATGGTTGTTGGAGACCTTCAGTGCCAAATCGCACCACTCACTGAGCCTATGGACGCAACAACAAACAAGCAGACACAATCAATATATAGTAGAGATAAATAATCATTAAATAATCAATAAATAAGAAATACAAAATTTGTCCAAGTGAGGTCAGCAGAGTGGAGCGCGCTTGTTCCGTCAGAAGTCCAGGATGGGTTCCACGGTTTTGGAGACATTCAGCTCCTAGTTGCACCACTCGCTGAGTCTATGGACGCAACAACAAACAGGCAAACACAGAAATCAATATACAGTGGGGAAGGACGACAGTACTGATCAATACTGCCAAATTGTCATTCTTTAATTTAAATCAGGTTGCACATTACAAGCAGTAGTTAAAAAAATTCCACCCCCTTTTTAGATGCTTAAGTGTAAGAAGTTAACAAATCACCATTGCAGTTTGTCCATTATCTACAATAAGAATCTTTCACATCGATAATTTTTTAATAATGGTTATACGTTACCAGAAATATGAAGTAAATTTCTGATGATTGTCAGCTCAATATCAAAATAAAAACAATTTACAGTTGATTTCATATACCATTTGCCAGGTCTTTTTAGTTCCAAGTTTCAAGGTTCAAATCAGTTTGGATAGACCTAAACAGTGTAACAGAACATCAAAAGTCAGTTCTAGTAAAGTGCAAAAGAAGTAACAATATTAATTTGAGGTAGCTTAAAAAAAGGTGGCCCCGTGAATGAGTGGTTAGCGGGTCGGGCTCACAGCTCTGGGGTCCTGGGTTCAAGTTCTTCCCAGGCCTGCGTGGGTTTTCTCCGGGTACTCCGGTTTCCTCTCACAATCCAAAAACATGCAAAGTACGCTGGTTGGACACTCTAAATTGCCCCTAGGTATAAGTGTGCACGGTTGTCCGTCTCCTTGTGCCCTGCGATCGGCTGGCCAACGATTCAGGGTTGGATTGGATTGGATAACTTTATTCATCCCATATTCGAGAAATTTAATTGTCACAGTAGCAAGAGGGTGAGAATGCAGATACAGAAAGGCATAGTTACACATAGTTACAAGTTAGACAATACAGTCGCAAAGGCCGCAGAACAATAAAGCAAAAAGCACAAAGTACAAAGCAAAGTATATGGGATCATTAAGAATCATTAAATCAAATCATTAAGACAGAAAAAGCAGCAAAAACACAAAACGAGAAAGAGCGGATGGAGCTACCGCTACCGGCTAACACTTGAGCGGCGCCTTCTTGGTTGCAGTAGCAAAAACGGATACAGACTACAGACTCAAGAAAAATACGTCGTAGAGTTGAATAAAACCGGAACCACACCCAGGAAGTCTTCCACAAGATGGGGAACTTCTGCAGACTGTGATCGAGGTTGAAAATATGCAGTCACTCTTCCAAGCTTATCCGCACAGTCCCTTAGTAGTCTGGAGCTGAAGAATCAACAGTAACAGGGTACAACACTCCCGATACACCCTTTCCAGCCTGGTAAGCGATGACAGCTCTTCTATCTTTTGGGGAGGGATCTCAATTTCCCCATAATAATAGATGGAATGATTGGTCTGAAACATCACTTGTTTCGCGGCTTTCACCTCCAGATTTCCAGTGGCATCGAGGTGTTGCTCTTTCTGCTACGTATTGTTCACAGCTAGTCCCACGTGTATGACAGCATAGGCATGGCTGAACGGTTCCAAAAAAGAAGTAGCAGAAAAAAGCCAGGCTAACAGAACAAAGAAAGTTGTAAAATCATTAAAGTAAAAAGTGTAAAGTACAAAGTATAGTAAAAATGAATGTATTAAGAAATATTAAAATGTAATAAAAAAGATAGAAAGGCTGTAAAACACGAAAAACAAATAAGAGTGGACAGAGCTACTGCCACGGGCTGCCGTGTGACGGCGCCATCTTGGGAAAAAAGAGGTGGGTGTCCCCACCTCTGGCCCTAAATCAGCTAGAATAGGCTCCAGCACCCCCCACAACCTTAATGAAAATGAGATGAGAGAGGTAGCTAAATTAAAATTCGGAAAAGATAAAATTAAATAAAACACCATTTTACTTTAACTACTCGAAAAACTGTCATTATAGACTATTAACTTGGAATTGTCAGATTACACTACACTTTTACGTGTGCCGTAGATTGGATTATTTATTGAATTTGTTTATTTCTACGAGCGTAGCACTAACCGAGACACTATCAGGATTCGAGTTTTATTTTTTTATTTTTTATGAAAAGAAACCCATCCCATAATATCATAGTTATTTTTTTCCTTAGGAACATATATATATATATATATATATATATATACACATTCGTATAACATTTTCAATATCCCCAAATAGAGACATCTCATCTCAACAGTCAGTTCATCAAACCCAAACTATCAAAGAGCACTTCAAATGGCATTTAGGCCCAAATGTCCAACATTACAACTTTCGCACCAGAGTGAATTCCAATTAGCATCATAAAAACAACTGCTTATTTTCATAAAATCTTATCAGTTCTCTTTGGTGACTTGTAAATAAAGTTTTGCTATGGCCGGTCACAGCGAGATGGTCAAAACATGTATTATACTCTTCGAACATCCAAATTTATATAAATTCAATTGTTCATTTTTGTCTCAAAGTCCAAAAATTGAAAAGTGCTTTTCTCTCTTTGGGTCACAACTGAATTCAGGGAAACACTAATCTTATAAACATGTTATCCAAAAATCACAATTTTTGTCAATTCATAGATTCAACCAAATGTTCCCCCTTGGGGAATGTATCAAATTTAATAACCAATTTCAAAAAATACGGTTTCCAATGGGCTCACCTCACCACCTGTGAGAGGGGCCAAAGAGGTTGGGTACGGCGACAGTTGAGCGGCAGCCAAAGGAGATGATTTACTTGGTCATGTCATCGGACTTGCGGCCGCATGTTTTGGAGACCCAGGAAAAGAGAGGAGTGGAGCTGTCAACCGATCACCTGGTGGTGATTTGGCTCCCATGGTAGGGGAGGATGCCGGTGCGGCCCGGCAGACCCAAAAGTTTCATGAGGGTTTGCTGGGAACGCCTGGTAGAGTCCCCTGTCAGAAGGAGTTTCAATTCCTACTTCCGACAAAGCTTCTCTCATAACCGGCAAGAGGCGGAGGATATTGAGTCCGGGTGGACCATATTCCGCGCAACTATTGCTGAGGTGGCAGACCGGAGCTGCGGCTGCAAGGTGGTCAGTGCCTGTTGTGGGTGCAACCCCAAAACCCGCTGGTGAACACCGGCAATAATGGATGCCGTCAGACAAGGGCTGGGCAAACCGGTCCCCGAGGGCCCCTGTGGGTGCAGGTTTTTGTTTCAACCGATCCAACACAGACACTTTGACCAATGACGTTTGTGCTGAAACAAGAAGCACCTGACTGCAAACCACTCATTGCACTTCTAAAACCCCAGATTGGTGGAAAGGTTTTCTATTACAGATTGGAACGAAAACCCACACCCACTGGGGCCCGTTGTGGAATAGTTTGCCCACCCCTGCGTCAGACTGAAGAAGTCCTAACAGGCCTTTTTTGCCCACGGGACTCCCGAGGCAGCTGACGGGTACCGGGTGGCCAAGCGGCACGCGGCACTGGTGGTCTCCGAGGCAGACACCCAGGCATGGGAGGAGTTTGGTGTGGCCATGGAAATTTTGGTCCACCATCCGACATCTCAGGAGGGGAAAGCAGAGGTTTTGAATCTCAGAATGTTGTTCATTCATGTGAGTGTGCATGGTTGTCCGTCTCATTGTGCCCTGCGATCGGCTGGCCACCTATTGAGGATGTCTCCCGCCTGTGGCCTGGAGACAGCTGGGATTGGCTCCAGCACCCCCCACGACCCTAATGAGGATTAACCGGTTCAGAAAATGAGAGGAGAGGAGAATGTCATTCATGATGTACTTCAGGATAGAAGTGCAATCTGTCCAGAACACAGAGTCTGACATCTTGAGCTCTAACTCATTCTTCAGTATTTGGTCCACCCGAGCAGTTAGGACTGCTGATGTAAGTTCCAGTCTGGGAATAGCTACCACATTTAAAGGAGATACCCATGCTTTCCTTCTCAGAAAGACAATCTGAGCAAGACCACATCTGGTGGTCAGTCATAGGTAATTTACTGTCCTATAGCCGCTTTCACTAGCATTGCAAAAGTGGTGAAGTTGGGCGCCAGTGATTTCGAAATCTGCTGGCTTATAGCATCTTTCGATCCTGAAGGTGGAGATGGTCTCTAACTGTTTGAGCCACTCCTTCCATTTTGATGCAAGGGCTGTTGGGATTTCTTTGTCCTATCCGTAGTTCATCTTACATAACTCCTGAAGAATTTTCTTTCCATTTAGCATGACTGGAGATAAAAACCCCAGAGGATCATAGGTGGAATTCAGTACAGATAAGATTCCTCTTCTACTGTGAGGTTGTTCTTTTAAGGTGACATTTTTGGATAACGTATCCATCTCACTGTTCCATCACATGCCAAGAGCACGTTCAACCCTTTTCCAGGTCAATGTTCTTTATCTCTTTGGCTCATTCCTCTTGTGGTAGTGATGCAAGGACGAAACGTTACTGATTCATTTGGTGAGCTTGAATCCACCATTACCGCAGACTGCTTTCAGGCTATGGACCAAAGCAATAGTTTGGTCTTCATTGACTAGATTTCCAACAATTATCGACGTAAAAATTATGCAGGAAGGTATTAACAACTGAGGTGTCAGGTTTGTCTTTATTATTCTCAGCTTTGTTTAAGAGAAAAGTCAGCACAGCTCAGGGATGAGGCTGCACTGAACAAATGCACGATCATCCGATACTCTCTTAGCAGTTGCATAATCTACCCATCTGGCCACCATAGGAGTTTTTAGGAAGCTCACGTCCCCTTCAGGAATCTTCACTTGATGGAACATCCCTTCACCCATCACTGTTACTGATTCCTGTCTAAATCGAAGGAGTACACCGAACAAGGTGTTCGAAGAATTTGGGCCTTGTAGTAACTTGGAGTTCAAAGATGTACCTTGAAAGGAAGAAGTACAGTCAAATACTTTTTCTGTTTGTGATAGACCCCATGATGAGGCATGTACCATAGTCTTCCATCATTCCGGTGGAGCTGTTCCTCAGGTACCATCACAGCATGTCCCTTCTTGAGAAGATCATTCATCAAGATGACATAATCTTTCTTAAATGATCAGTCTTTTCCTGATCTTCTCTTTTTCTGACAGATTCATTCATGAGGTGTAGAAATCTTTTGTGTTTAAATGAGTGCTCTTGTTTCTCTTGGTAGGCCAGTTCTGAGATGTTATGCTTATACTGCTAAACCAAGTGTTTGTCCTGGCAAACCAATGATATCCTGTCAGATAGAATCAATGGTAGGCCATTTTGGTTTACTGTTGAGCTATTGCCCATACGTCCATTCAAAACCCATCCTAGGTGAGTTACGACAGCATATGGCCATTTGCCTTGACTGTTGATCACCTTCAGAGGTTTGATGGCTTTGGGGACGTTCACTCCAATCAACAGACTGACATCAGCTTGGACTTGAAATGGACTTCTTGAAGGTAAGGCCATGTTTTAAGTTCTTCACATGGGATGTTGTCCTTGTCAAGAGGAATGGGTTTAGTGTGAATACTTCAGGAAGCTTTATAAAGTCGTCACCATCAAGGTCAGTTTACCTCCCGCCCTGTCACACTGTACATGTGTACCAGGTTTTCTTGACTCATGGTTCGAAGTAAGATTTCTATATTTGTTCCTCTAATAGAGAGCTGTTCCATGTGCTTCTCTGTGCAGAAGGTTGCGGAACTGCCTGAATTCAGGAAAGCATAAGTATGTATGACAGGACTACCTTTAGATGCTTTTATCTTAACAAGTACGATTGCCAGCTTGTGGTCCATGGTGACGGCCCCTGTTTGGACTGTGGAGGCCATGCTCATGATAATGCAGTTCTCATCCATACCACTGGTGGCATCTTTGTTAGCCACTGAGAAGATAGCCTGACCTTGTGCAGCACCATCCTAGAGCAGTGTTTCCCAACCTTCTTTGAGCTGCGGGACACTTTTTGCAATGAAAAAATCTCAAGGGACACCACCATCTAAAAATCTTTTAATTTAAAACTATGTTGCCTATTGTATTAACAGTAGTCTCATCAAAGTTTTATCAGCAGGAATTACATAAACCTCCAAAATTATTCCAAAATCTATTTTTTTTCACACTGGCCTAATGTCACCAAAAGTGAATGTCTGCGGACCCTGAACAACTTCCGTTTTGAGTGATGCAAAAATAAGTAATGAAATGTTTTTAATCGCATAATTTTATGACTTTTCTCCAAATATTACTTAAAAATCCTAATATTACGCAAAAAAAAATGTTGTGCTCACACAAACTTAACATCGCCAAAAGTTGATGCTGTTGAAGCCAAACAACTTCCAGTTCATGTTAGAGGAAAAATAAGCAACAAAACTGTTTCAGTTTGATTTTTCATATTAATTTTTCTCTCTGAATATTACATTGTATGATTTCTTGGAATTTCCCGTGGCACACCTGACCATTGCTCACGTCACAACAGTGTTGCCGCAGCACAGTGGTTGGGAAACACTGTCCTAGAGGACTGTTTCTGAAGTGCAAGATGGCTGTAGCAGACAGTCATAAGCTGTGGTGATCTTAAACCCATCTCCAGAATGATGTTTGAGCAAACGCTTTGCTTTAATGAAACCGGCTGCAGCATCCATATGACAACAGCTTCTAACAAGCTCTTTGGGAGGTCCTGCCGTAAACTGTTCAAAGTTGATGTACAGGTAGATGTTTTTTCCTGCTCGGCATTGCTGCCTGTCGCATGTCCTCGGGTGCCCATGGGTCAGCTGCAGGGTCATCCGCCAGGAATCATCATTCATTGATGTTTTGTTCCTTTAATCCTGGAACATCTACTGGTGGCGGAGCAGTGACAGAGACGTCTTCTGTCACCCCCTGCAGCTGAGAGCTGTTGCCTCCTGCAGCCATTGTTGGGGTTAGTTGTTGTTTCCCCAGCTCCCGTCCTTCCTCCTAAGCCAGAGCCAAAAGCTGCCTTTCTCTGCCTCCTCTGCCAGCTTTTATGGTCTTCCTCAGGCTGCCTGACACCCCTGCGTCCTTCAGGAGGCAAGTTGTTGACAGCACGATGTTGCCTCGGCAGCCAAGCTCGACAGGGTAGATGGTGCACTTCCATCCAATTTCCTGGCACTCAGCTGCCAGCTCCAAGTATTTGTCCTTCTTGCGCTCGAAGTCGGCCTCAATCACCTCCTCTGATGGTACTCTTAGTTCTAGGAGGTGCACTGCTCTGGCCTTGGAGGACCATATCACAATGTCTGGGCGGAGTGATGTGATGATGAGTTCCATGGTGAATCGGAGCTGCCTGTTGAGGTCAACACTCGTCCCACTCCTGACCATGGATAAAGAGCCTTAGTGTCTCTTTTGGCCTGGTGTATCTCTTTCCCCCCTCTTCCGTGACAAAGTTGGCCTGGTTCTCTGCTGGTGGTGATTTTTTGCTGCTCTGTCAGCGTCCCTCCAGCACTTCAGCTAGTTTCCTCACAACCTGGTCATGGCATCATCTATAGCGCCCCTGAGAAAGTGCAGTCTTACAGCCTGACAAGATGTGCTGGAGGCTAGTGTTGGGAGCGTTGCAAAGTGCGCAGCATACCTCATTCGCGAACCATTGATGGAGGTTACGAGGACAGGGAAGCGTGTCATAAGTTGCGTGAATGAGGAAGCTGATCCTTGCCTGTGTGATCTTCCGCAGGTCAGACCAACTGATGTTTCGGTTGACAACTCCTGTCCCAGGTTGTCCAGCTTCATTGCGACACGGCCTTCATTTTATAGCGCTCTTCCCCCATCCCTGTCACCACCATCTCCTTCCTCTCCTTACGATTAGCCTTGGACCAGAATCGTGGTGCTTCTCCCCATTCTTGCCCTGCTCTTCCTGCCTGGACTCTGCCCATTACCTCATCTTTAGTTGCAGCGTTTCCATTTTAGCTTTTAGCTTCACTTTATCCATTTCCATTTCATGATTTTCTTTTAAAGCCTTTGCTCTTACTAATAGCCCTGCTTTGTCAAGAGCTATTTGAACTCGGGCGGCAGACAGAGGATTTTGAAGAAGAACACCTCTTAGACACCCTCGATACAATGTATGTCATGTTGTGTTATCCAAGTATCGATTTCAGTGAGGAATTTATAATACTTTGCTACCTTAGTTTCATACCAATCAAGATTCTCGCTCTCTTTCATATCAGACAATACACAGTGGAAGGTTCCCACTGTATCTGTTCAAAGCAGTCTAGTAGTGAGGGGAGGGCTTTGTCAGGCCAGGTGATAATGGTTCGTCTTTTGGGTTTTGTTTGTCGGCCTGGGGCAGTGTATGCTGGGGCCATGAACAATGAGAGGTGGTCTGACTGTCCAAAATGTGGGAGTGGTATGGCCTGTTTGTCACTATATGTTAGAGTAAAGATGATGCAGAGCTGGTAGAATTTTGGCAAAACAGTTCTGAGATTTGCCTGATTAAAATCTCCTGCAATGATGTGCGTGCCACTTGGGTAGGCATGCTGGTGATTGTTTATGGTGTCCTGTAGTAGAAAGGGTGGTTCTTACGTTAGCATCCAGTGGTATGTAACAGCAGTGATGATAATGACATTTAGCGCCTTGAGCAGAAAGAAGGGACTGCATCTCACCGACATAAATTCGAGGTCCAGGGAACAGTGTCTATCCAGAACAGTTTTTACACCATCCCTCCATCATGTACATGCAAAGCCCAAACCTCTTTTTTCCTTGAGTCACTAGTCCTGTCCGATCTGAGTAGCATGGGGCCTGCTAGCTGCACCATAGCGCCGGTTATTTGTGGGTGTAGCCATGCCTCTGTGATTAACATGCAGCATTCGCGAATGAGGCGATTTGCAGCTAGCTGTAATTCCAACTCGTCCGTCTTTTTAACAATGGTTCTGACGTTGGAGAGGTAGATGCTTTGCAGCAGTGGTTTGAATTTGAGCTTAGTCAACAGGCCAGCTGCGCAGTCTCGCTTCTGCTTCCTCTCCCAACGCCGCCTCCTTCGCCGGCCAGACCCGATAACAACAACAAAGGTATGGAGAGCTTGAAGCTACTGCATGCTCAGGTGCCACCATCTTGGGACACAACAACAACAACTCAATTTTTCGAGCGTAGTGTTAATGTTCTTTTCTTTGCTCTGAAAATTGTTTGGACAGAATCCAGACAAGACACGGATCAGTTTCACTGGTCACTTCTCAATGGTTTATTAGGGAAAAATGCCCCCTCGTGTTATCTGACTCCAATATTTAAATTCTTTCAGCGGGCGTTAACCTAAACATTTGTTGAGGTAAAAGATTCTCAAGATATAACATCTTTCTTTCAACTAAAGGTACAGAATGTCTAGACAGGCCAGGAATGATCAAATTAGTAAAAGCTTCACAACTGCCAGAACACAGCTAAATTGTTTATAAACCAAACTCCCAGAACTACCTGCTGTTTTTCACATTGTTGTGAAGACTCTGCCCAGGCACAATAATCAGAGAGAAGCAATCACTTTAGCCTGCAAGCATAAAGCATCCTACATTCTGCCGTAAAAATATCTTTTGAATGACACAAACCTTTAAGTTATTTTTATAGCAAATAATTCATAACAGTAGTTAAAGCAACTTTATTATTTATTTAAAATTACTGGTGTGAATAAAATGAAGAAATGGTCGCTGTTATCCGTCCATGGCTGATATTGCAAGGCAATCTGGCCATAACCACCGACCATCACTACGATATTGAAGCAGAAGAAAGGATTAAAAGTGACGACTCCTTGGCATGGCCTCTGTGGCCAGACTACACAAATAGAGTACGATGTCTACCAAGGGGCCGCGCCTGAGCATGCAGCAACTTCTAGCTCTCCCTACTTGTGCACATTTTAAGGTTTTTGCACGTCTTTTCACAATTTGTTTGTCAATGACGTACTTCAACATCAACTATGACCATATGGACTTATTAAACATCGGTTTCCAGCAGGAAACTAGTTTTTAGCCACTTCCATTGTGCGCACGAAACATTCCGGAAGAGACAGCGAGATTAGGGGGCCTTCCGTAGATTGTTATTGGGTCTGGCCGGCGAAGAAGGCGGCATCGGGAGAGGAAGCAGAAGCAAGGTTGTAGGGCGGGCCTCTTGACTAAGCTCAGAAAACATCCATTCAAACCACCGTTGCCAAGCATCTACCTCTTATCTACACCCCTGCTAGCCGGGCCTGCACCTCCACTAGCAGCCAGGCCCCCAACTCTGCTAGCTGAACCTCCAGCCGGGGGTGATTCCCTGAGTGGTTTGTGCCCAAGAAACATGTAAACAGATGGGTTTGTGATAGGTTAACCCTTTAGGCCAGGGGTCTCAAACCGATTCCGCCGAGGGCCGCAGTGGGTCCTGGTCTTTGTTCCAACCGATCCAGTGCCGACATTTTAACCAATCAGGTGTCTTCTAAAATAAGTAGCACCTGACTTTAATTAAATGATTACACTTGTAAAAGGTATCCTCTTGTTGAGTTGGAATGAAAACCTGCACCCACTGCGGCTCTTTGAGGATCGGTTTGACACCCCTGCTTTTAGGCATTCCCAAATGCACTCACAAATAAAACAGACATCTGACTCATAACCGGGTTTCTTAAAAGAGAGAATCGATCCACACGCGTCTTCGGTCAAGATCATTCTGTCCAATCGATGCCTCTCTTGCTTATTTATTTCATAAGATTCACAACATGCATCTCAGTTCTCAAAACAATTGAAGGTCTGTCAGAATCTTCCAGAGGGAGGGCTGTGGACAACACTGTCAGAAGTCAAAACAATTGTAAGTCCTCCGGATCTTCCCAATGGAGTTTTGTGAACCACTTTCAGAAGTCAAAGTTTCTCAAAACAATTTAAAGTCCTCCGGATCCCAAGGGAGCTCCGTGTGAACAATAGTTTTGAGAAGTCCAGCTGCAAAAGGGAGTCACCTACAAGTTGTTTCGGTTAACTTAGGAGTGAGCATTACTCTTGCAAGAGATGTATTAAAATGACTTTTTTAATGTCAATAACTCTAAATAAAGCAAAGCGTTCTTCATTTCAAGCAAATATATATATGATTAATATTCCTAAATAAAGCAGTGTTCTTCCTAAATAAAGCAAAGCGTTCTTCCTAAATAAAGCAAAGCGTTCTTCGTTGCATGCAAATATATAATAAATGCAGTGGCGGGCCGTCAGGGCCTTCAAGGCCTTCTCTGCTGGCCTAAGAAATATCTGAATCATATATTTATATTATATATTTTGTCCATCAATACTTATTATTCCAAATGGTCTGTTAGCTTCCTTTCATTGCTTTTCCCCCTGGTTGCACTGCTTCCAGATGTGTGTTTTCATATTGAAGCATTTAACCAATCACATTTCAGCCATTATTTGTTGCCAGGATCAGATATCTACCTCAAAGCCTTCACAATCAGTTCTGCGGGCTCTGCTGCATTAAACAAGACTGTAGCTTTTAGCCAATCAGATTTCGAGTTGGCAACACCACAATGCTTTTTCAGAGGGATTGCCATTTTGCTGGCTGGGATACGTCATTGCTTTCACCAACTATGATTGGCTAGCTATAGAGAGTAAACGGGCCAAAGCCATAGTGAGGCAGCCAGAGATCGCAAACTCCACCCACATTGGCCGACAGAGCAAAACAAATGGATTTTGTTGCAGATTTGCACACAAAGCTACTTTCCAGACGGACTTTTCCAGAAAAAAATGGATATAATTAGAAAGGGCGGTCAACTCCAAAGCTAGCAAGCCTGTTACAGCCGGGAAAAGGGTGTGTGCGCCACTTTCAGTGCGCTAACTTAGCTGCACAAGCAAATATATTGTTGTGTTGATTTAAAGCCATTTTCAAGACGGACTATGCCGGAAATATGACAGGACAGGCTCGACTTTCATTATTAGCTTAGGCGATCGAAAAGAAGGAAGAAAGAAAGGAGGATGGATATTGTGTACAGTTAAAAAGGATTTTTAGTGAGTATAATATGGCTATATTCCTAAATAATATTTCAATTGTGGGCCCGGTTCTGATATTTGAAAAGCTCCAGTGTTTGTATTTAAGCTCCAGTGTTTGTATTTAATCACTAAATGCTGCTAGGAAGTGGATTTTACCCCATTTTACCCCAGTTTATTTTTTGCCGTTTCGCCATTGACGTCCATCGCTGTCTTTTCCCGGGAAAAATCACCCCCTGACCTGGTTGTAATGTCTCAAAAGCTCCAGTAGTTGTATTCAATCAATAAATGCTGCTAGGAAGTGGATTTTACCTCATTTTGTTGATTTTTTTTGCTGTTTCACGTATGGACGTATCGACGTTCATTGCTGTCTTTTTACCGGGGAAATGATACTCCGGGCCCGGTTCTGATGTCTAAAAAGCTCCAGTATTTGTATTTAATCAATAAATGCTGTTTTTGGCTGGATTTTACCCCATTTTCGGGCAATGTTTGCCTGCACGCCATTGACGTTCATCGCTGTCATTTCCCGGGAAATCACCCCCCTGGCCTGGTTTTAATGTCTGAAAAGTTCCAGTATTTGTATTTAATCATGAAATGCTGCTAGGAAGTGGATTTTACCCCATTTTTCTGCATTGATTTATTGATTGTTTTCTGTGTCGCAGCTGTAGCTGCAGTAGAGGTTTTATAGCCATAAAATAATTTTTGAGGGCTGGATTGATACGTTGAAGGGTTAGGGTTACTATGAGGGACAGAATGTGGAAAAAAGAAAAGAAAATCACATTGTTTGATTTTTAAAGAATTTATTTGTAAATCATGGTGGAAAATAAGTATTTGGTCAATACCAAAAGTTCATCTCAATACTTTGTTATGGACCCTTTGTTGGCAATAATGGAGGCCAAACGCTTTCTGTAACTCTTTACATGCTTTTCACACACCGTTGCTGATATTTTGGCCCATTCCTCCATGCAGATCTGCTCTAGGGCAGGGATGTTTTGGGGCTGTTGTTGGGCAACACAGACTTTCAACTCCCTCCACAGATTTTCCATGGGGTTTAGATCTGGAGACTGTCTCGGCCACTCCAGGACCTTGAAATGCTTCTTACGAAGCCACTCCTCTGTTGCCCTGGCTGTGTGTTTGGGATCATTGTCATGCTGAAAGACCCAGCCACATCTCATCTTCAATGTCCTTGCTTTTGGAAGGAGATTTGCACTCAAAATCTCTTGATACATGGCCCCATTCATTCTTTCCTTTACACAGATCAGTTGTCTTGGTCCCTTTGCAGAAAAACAGCCCCAAAGCATAATGTTTCCACCCCCATGCTTCACAGTGGGTATGGTGTTCTTTGTATGCTATTCAGTATTCTTTCTCCTCCAAACACAAGAACCTGTGTTTCTACCAAAAAGTTATATTTTGGTTTCATCTGACACATTCTCCCAGTCCTCTTCTGGATCATCCAAATGCTCTCTAGCGAACCACAGACAGGCCTGGATGTGTACTGGCTTCAGCAGGGGGACACGCCTGGAGTGCAGGATTTGAGTCCCTGGTAGCCTTTGTTACTGTGGTCCCAGATCTCTGTAGGTCATTCACTAGGTCCCCCCGTGTGGTTCTGGGATGTTTGCTCACTGTTGTTGTTGTAATTTTTACGCCACGGGCTGAGATTTTGCATGGAGCCCCAGATCGAGGTAGACTATCAGTGGACTTGTATGTCTTCCATTTTCTAATAATTGCTCCCACAGTTGATTTCTTTACAGCAAGCATTTTACCTATTGCAGATTCAGTCTTCCCAGCCTGGTGCAGGTCGACAATTTTGTCTCTGGTGTCCTTCGACAGCTCTTTGGTCATGGCCATAGTGGAGTTTGGAGTGTGAGAGACTGAGGTTGTGGACAGGCGTCTTTTATACCGATAATGAGTTAAAACAGATGCTATTAATACAGGTAACGAGTGGAGACCTCGTTAGAAGTTAGACCTCCTTGACAGCCAGAAATCTTGCTTGTTGTAGGTGACCAAATACTTATTTTCCACTCTAATCTGGAAATAAATTCTTTAAAAATCAAACAATGTGATTTTCTGTTTTTTTTACATTCTGTCTCTCATGGTTGGGGTTTACCCATGTTGATAATTACAGGCCTCTCTAATCTTTTCAAGTAGGATAACTTGCACAATTGGTTGTTGACAAAATATTTAATTCCAATAAGTGTGAAAGAATCCAAAAGACGTTCAACATGATCACAGGTGTGTCAGCCCATAACCTCATCATGTTCTCAAGAAAGCTATCTAAAAGTATATCCTCATGCGCTCAGAAATCCATATCACAGCAGACCAAATTTGACACAGGCACTACAATATCAATTGGGACAATCATCTCTGTCATAATCATGCTAATCACAAAACTGTGCCATGACTGTCAGATATTAAAAAAATAAGACATCTGAACTGGGACATTACTATTAAATATGCTGATGCCATCTTGGTTTACAAAATCTTCCATCACAGAGCTCATTCTCCATTCTAAGAATTTGTCCACGCGACCCCCCTGGAATCACCCTGCACTGCTCTATGTCATATGAAGTTGCTGGCCTCACCACTGTCTTGTAGACCGTTTCCTTTCATTGTCGCTGACGCTCTTTTATCACAACTACCTGATACTTTCCTCCAGCTGTTCTAGCCTGCCTGCACACGGTTCTTCACTTTCTTTCCACATTCTCCATCAGCCTACACTGTTAACCATAATTACTTTAGGTCCTCACCCCCAACTACTCCTCGTACCAGCTTCATCTGTATTTAGGTTTGACTTTTAAAACTAGATGAAGCGAAACATGAAGATTACGGATTCAACTGACACAACGGGTACTGATACACAAACAGCAAATTATTCACAACACATTACAGTACAATGTTACAAAGATAGATTAGTACCTCTACTAACAAAATGTTCAGGTTATGAAAATCCTCAATATATAACAACATTTTTAATAGGTTCACCAATAGGCATTCCCAAATGCACGCACAAATAAAGAGACAAGACAATCCTCTGGGTTTTCTTGCAAGGAGAATCGAACCTTTCAGGTCTCTGCCCAGGTTCGTTCTGGCGTCACACGCATCTTTTTGTTGTTTATTAGCTTCGAGGACCCTAGTTACAATTGACGTCTCAGCTCTCAAGGGAGGGGTGGGAAACAGAAGTGAGACGTCAAATTGTCAAAACAACTGAAGGTCATGTGCAGCCGAAGGATCTTCTTCACATTCCAGCAGTCCAAGTGGATTCGGCTTCCCTTTTGTTTAGTTCATTTAAGGAGCAAAGCATTTACCTCGTTGCAAGCAAGCATTCTAGATGTAGTAAGTGAAGCACTTTCTTGATTACAAGCAAATATGTAATGTAAGATAATAACCCTAACAATTTTATTTCAAGATACGACCAAAAAACATGTAATGAAACGTAAATACACTGTGTATTCTATTGTCTCCCAACACCCCAGAGGGAGGTGGGTAGATGCTTTTTGTTTGCATTCAGTATAAATAACTTTTTATGCAACTTATAAGGAGGTGTGGCCTTTAAACCCGTTCATTGCACTCCACATTCACAGGTTTGACCTGTGTTCCAACATGATCTAATGGTGAGTAGACTGTCTAGCCGCTCCGGCATGCAGCTCATTCATCCTTATACTGCAACTCTGAGTGGCTTGGGAAAATAAATTACATTTTTTTAAAGAATTTAATTGCAGGGTATTTTATTTGTGTCAGTTCTTTAATTGTTACGTCTTTGGCGACGTTGTGGCGTGGAAACGCGGAGTTAGACCCAATTGCAGGAAATCAGAATGGACGATGGAATGATTGCTCAAACTAAACTTTAATGACTTAAACTGGAGGCAACGAAAATAACAGGACTTGGCGTCGAAATAACAAAATCAAACCTGACGGAGAAAACACGAGGAGACTTGTAAACAGGCAACGTGGAGACGTGGAAATGAGGCAGAGTAAATCAGACGGTCTGACAAATAACAAGCAATCCGTGAGGTTTAAACAGGCCGGAAATAATTGTCAATGACGTGCAGCTGGAAACGAGAGGCAAGGGTAAGCGAGGAGGGACGAACAAGGGTAAAAGTCAAACATACGCACACACGGAGGAGAAAATGAAAAAACAACCCAAACCTAACATTAATATTTTAGTTTTCCAATTTAGAATAAAATATATTTATTCTAATTATTAGAATAAATATATTTTATTGTTTTTCATCCCTCAAAATAAACGTCGTACTGGCAAAATGCCATCCATTTGTTGCAACTTTCAACCCCAGCAAGGTCAAATATGGAGAAATTTAAGAAAAGAAAAATATCTGAAGAAAATAGAACATTCAATGATGCCTGGGCAGATTCATTTGCATTTACCTCTGATGAAAGTAGCCTACCAGTATGCCTAATTTGTGGAGAAAAACTGTCTAACAATAAACGGTCAAGTGTCCCAAGACATTTCAACAATACATACAGAGCCTTTGCTGAAAAAATATCCAGAAAAAAAGCTGTTTCGGAACTGATGCGGAAGGCTGATCTGACAAAAAAAAAATCACTTCAAGAGGTGGATGAAGTCTGCAAATTCAACTCCTTGTGGCCGCTCATGAAAAAGTCAGTCAAACCGTTCACAGTTGGAGATTATATGAAACAATCCTTAATTCCTTAAGATTTCAGAACACCTATTCGTGGACTTTAAAAACAAGCATGAAATTGTGCAGAAAATCAGATATGCCTCTCTCTGCGAAGACTGTCAAAGACAGAACCATAAAAATGGCAGAAAATATCACAAAACAGCAAATTAAAGATATAAATTCATCAGCAGCATACTCAATCGCCAGTGATGAGTCCAAAGACAAAAGTGACATTGAACAAATAGTGCTGTTTTGCCGATATGTGAACTCTGCTGGACCACAGGAAGAAATGGTTGAGCTGATACAACTAAAAGGCCAGACATCTGTGAGGCTGTGCTTGATTGATTACGGGCCAAAGAAATACAAACAACCCACTTAACGTCATTGGCTACTGATGGTATGACTGGAGCGCACAGGGGCTTTGTAGCCTTGCTGCAGAAGTCACTGGATAGAAAGCTGCTCACTTTTCACTGCATCGTGCACAGAGGTCATGAATGTTGTCATTCAGATTGTCAATAAAATAATGGCAAAAGGTTTAAATCACCGCCAGTTCTGTTCGTTACTGGATGAGGTGGACAGCACATACTCTGATCTCCTGCTGCACAAGAGAGAGAGTCCAGTGGCTGTCCAGAGGAGAGGTGCTGAAATCTTTTGCTGCATGTCTGGGAGAGGTGAAAACTCTCGTGAGCAGCAAAGGGCTCATCTTTCCTGATCTGGAACAGCCAGAGTGGCTGGAAAAGCTCCACTTCATCGTGGACATGACAGTGAACCTGAACACGCTGAACACAACTTTTCAGGGGAGAGGAGGCACAGCTGTACACATGCTGGAGAGGTGTTAGCATTTGAGCCCAAACTGACAGTTTTTGCCAGCGATTTAAAGAGAGGCACACTGTCTCACTTCCCCTCTTTAGGGGGGTTCAAACAAGCTCACAAGGTGATCAATTCAGAGTATTTGCAGTCTGCAATCACCACAATGCAAGCATTGTTTGGGAATTGATTCTTTGGGTTCAGAGAGGAAAAAACACATTGTCCTTCTCCGTCACTCCCCTGAACATCGACCCTGCTAAATGTGACTGCATTTGCAGGTGTAAGTCAACTTGATCTAGAGCTGGAGCTGACTGACATAGCTGACAAAGACATGGGTGTCAAAATTCAAACGCTTGACAGAGGACCTTGAAGATGTTTCCCATCAGAAGGCCACTCTTGCTCAGAATCACAAATGGAGTGATATTGAGAACCTTCCAACTCGTGTTTGAAACATGGAATGCCATCCCAGACACCTACATAAACATGAAGACATATTCCTTTGGAGTCCTGTCTATCTTCGGCTCCACATATGTATGTGAACAGCTATTCTCCACTGTGAACGAATTAAAAACAAACACCACTCACGCATCACAGATGACAGCTTACAAGTCCTGCCTAAAGATGAGAGTGACTTTGTACAGCCCCGATTTGCAGACGGTGTGCGCAGAGGTTCAGGAGCAGAAGTCCCATTAACCAGGTAAAATAAATATTTATGCAGATATTTTGCAAATATTTATTTTTCATTGTTCCGTTATTTATTAAATGCTCTGAAAGCCCAAAGGCGATACAAGGATAACGGCTCATGCGTTCATAAAGAAATTCATTTTAGAAGTCAAAAAGTATTTGCGGCTCCCAGTGTTTTCTTTTCCGTGGAAATGGCTCTTTTGGTGTTAAAGGTTGCCGACCCTAAAATAAGAGAGAAAGTTTTGCTAGAGTCTAACAACACTTTCCCTCTTATTTGTTGACAGTCAGGTTTACTTACTACTGAGCACAACATGCTACTGCAGGTGATAAGAATGAATAAAAGTACAGTCGTACCTCGTGATACGACCGCTCGTCATACAAAATGCTCGTGTTACGACGGAAATTTCGATCGAATAATTCGTCCGAGATACGATCAAAATTTCGTGATGCGACCAAGCCAGGTGGCCATGGCGCAGTATTTTTTGCATCTCTTTTGTGTATAAAATATATCTACGAGCACTGGGCGGACTTTGCATTTCCACACCCGTTTTTTCCCCACGTTGGTCTACATTTACATACAAGGTAAACAACAATGGATCGGCAGAGTTTTGCAAAGAAAAGATCTGGAATACACTCGGTAATCAGACACGGGGAAGCGGCAAGTTCCAAACAACTCTTGATGCGTTCGTTTTGAAGACTCCGGCGGAACGTCCGGGTGGGGTCAACCCGTTACAAAGGTAAAAAAGATTAAAACAAAATTAGAATTCAGTTTTGTGTGAAGATACATTAAACATTTAGTGTCTGTATATATTTATCCAAGTTAATTTAAATTTGTTTGTTCGTTTACGAGTGCGTTGTTGCCGTGGATAAAGTCCCCCCGAACACTTCCCCCGCCTCCGTGTGTATGTCGCTGTCTATATCCCCGGCGAAATGCGTCTAATTTTACTTCTATTAAACACATTTTATTACTATTAAACCACTCGTTATTTATTACTTTGTCAATATATGGCAAATTAGAAGAAATAAAACATGTTTTACATGAGTACGTTGTTGCCGTGGATAAAGTCCCCCCCAACACCTTCCCCCGCCTCCGTGTGTGTCGTTGTCTCTCCCCTCCGCGAAATGCGTCTAATTTTACTTCTATTAAACACATTTGATTACTATTATACCACTCGTTATTTATTACTTTGTCATTATATGGCGAATTAGAAGAAATAAAACATTTTTTAAACGAGTGTGTTGTTGCCGTGGATAAAGTCCCCCCAACACCTCCCCCCGCCTCTGTGTGTGTCGTTGTCTCTCCCCTCCGCGAAATGCGTCTAATTTTACTTCTATTAAACACATTTTATTACTATTAAACCACTCGTTATTTATTACTTTGACAATATATGGCGAATTAGAAGAAATAAAACATTTTTTCCAATCCAATATCCTGTTTTTGGTGTTTTTTCAGAGGGTTGGAACAAATTAATTTGTTTTCAATTCCTTTCAATGGGAAACGTCCGCTCGAGTTACGAAAAGCTCGTCATACGATCTCAGTCTCGGAACGGATTACGATCGTATGTCGAGGTACCACTGTAATGTTATTGTGTGGGTTCATTTAATATACATTGTTTTTTCTCTCGTTTGGAGATTGCCGACCTATCCGCAAAGTACATTTTAAACGATGTTCATATTACCTAGCACTCCATTCGCAGTTTATATTCTTAATGTAAATACATGTTTTATGTATTTTTCCATTGTTATTACTTTTTTTTCTGTGCAGGTATGAGTTTGGCTGTGCTCTCTTTGTCGGCTGGGCTGCTGCAAGTTTAATTGTACTAGGAGGCTCTTTGCTGTGTTGTTCCTGTTCCAAAGAGGACATGCAAGGCCAGCAATATTACCGCCAATCACAGCCGTCCACAGCCAGGGAGTATGTGTAAACACGAACCTACGCCCTTAATCATAAAAACAAAGCGTTTACTGGGGAATATTTGATACAGTGACCCCGTTTTTGTTTGGATTATGCCCCTAAAGGAGATATATTATCATGCATACATACAACAACTCCATAACAGCAGAAACATAGTCACAGTGAATAATTGCCTAGCAGAAATCCACCACTAAAATGTAATATGTATTGCAAGTAAAAACTATGACGAGAAAATGTTCAAAATCTCTGTGAGGATAATTTTACATAGTTTAAATGAACGATACATGAATTGCCACAATTTGAAGGTTCTGTTTATCAAAATCAAAGCAACACTATGGCTTTAGTTGGATTCAAATACGTAAATGACCGTTGCCAAAGTAAACATGCTTGGGCAGGAAAAAAAGATATTTACTGTACGGAATAATCCAAAATAATATAAATTGTAGAATTTTGGTGATTTTGAATAATTGCAAATGATGCCAGAGATTTAAATGTCTAAATGTGAAAATAGAGTCTTTACTCTGAAAACCCTATCACAAATTCCCAAATATAATTGGCCAAATCCATACATTCAATGATAATACTAGTCCTGTGCGAAGCTGTATGTCCGTATTTGTTATTGTCACTGCAACGTTCCTGTGGGTCTTTTCTTTTCTCACTAGTTTTTTTGTTCAATCTCTTATAATTGAGCGCCTTTCTTGGTCCTTAATGAACAATGAAGGCAGTGTTGGAAATGTTAATTAATAGTCTTGAAAACATTGTAGGAGGAAATTATGAGAGAGCCCTGTTGACCTTAAATCAGAACTTCGAGGGCCAACGCGTTAGCCAAATAGGCACCAAAAAATGCTTTCCTTGGGAGGCAGGAGATGGTTCAAAGAACCCTCATTCAGGGACACCTCTGGAGCTGCTGATAAAAAATAAATGAATCTAAAAAATAACTAAAAGGCCTCCCCCTGATGGAAAATAATGTCAGTGAAATAAACAAATTTATACAGACTACTTATCCCTTGTAAATGTTCTGCAATCAATACAGAGGTTGGGAAGTATCTGATAAATTACAAAAAGTCCACAGGTAACGCCAACCCTTTCTGAACAGGGCATACTAAATCTCTTGATGTTTAATTAAAATGCAGATAAAATCTCCTTTATTTATTTATATATTATATTTATATTATTTATATATTTTAAATATATAAATGTATATACACACAAAATAATAGTGACTTTAGTCAACTAACTGTAGATTTTTTTTTCACATGCCAATGTCAATTAAGCATTGATGTATTTGATCCTTTAAAATAAACAATTATACACTGTCTTACATAAATATATTATAATAACATAACATGAATTATGTTTTAAAATGTTGGTCATTATTAGAAATTATGAAGAACCTAGTGTGACATGGAAAAAATATTGACCTTATCTCACAACTTTTACAATAAATGCAGTACATCGATCTTTTGTGTGAATGCATTGAGGAAGCCGCTATCAAACGCTACTTTCCCATGTGTGCTGAAGATTGCGTATTAAGTACTACCTCCCTTTAATGTGGCAAAGTTCTTCAAAAGTGATAGTGATTGTGTAAAAATAATGGATGTTTGTAGTACAGCCGCTACCACTTATAGCGCTGAGCACTAGCTTGACTAAAAAACAGGTGGACGAAAAGCCAAGGAGAAACAGAGGACAGGGTGTGATATGGTTAAAAATGGTAAATTCTAATTTGAGAAAAGTGAGTTGTTGAATAGGCACCCAATGATAATAAAAACATGTTACCTCCTCTACTTAAGAAATTGATTCCAGAAGTGATTTCATAAACTTGGATTACAATATTACAGTGCTCAGGGCGGACGTGCGAGACGGTCCTTTACAGGAGCGAGCACCAGACAAGACGAGAGGCCCCTGCCAGCCCTGTATGAAAATAAAGCACTCTGGGCGGAGACAAAACTTCTCTTAGCCAATGAGACGCCAGCGCAGTGTTGGGAGATCGTCAATGGGAAAGACACTTCCACGACAATTTCAAAATATAATAACGGGTACAGGCAAGGTATTAATGCTTTGAGGGATGTTTGGTTTCATAACTTGTATTTTATTTTTGTATCTTCAAACTAAAAGTTTGGCGTCAAAGCGTTTTGTATTCCGAATATTTAATATCTCAATGCAAAATATTCAGGTTAAGAAAAGACAAAGATATGAAAACAAAATGTTAAAGGAAATCAAACATCCCCTGAAACATAAATACACTTCCTGTATTCATTTTCTTTTTTTTGCGATACAGTTGCTTTGCCATTGGCCATCTCCCAACAGCTTGGGAGGAAGGAAGATTTAGCTGAGGAGTTGTGGACGCTGCTTCTTGTTTGGTACAAATATGCTTTTGTCGACATGAAACTATGGCTAGGACATTGCTATGACCATGTTGTCATCAATCTCTGGGACACTCTTTTCAAACTGTGAGTAATATTGAAAGTTTCTTGCCGATTTCTCAAAGTACTCAGACCATGTTCTTCGTCTTATTTGCCGTCATTATTTTGAGGGAAAAATAAACTTCTACTTCACTCTTCCGCGCCATCCAGCCGTCACCCGCCCAGAGAGCTCTACTTTTGGATAAAGGTGACAGTGACTTACTCTAACTTTGCTCGGAGCTTGCACTTTAAACATTTCTGGGTAATTCCACCATCAACTCCGCTACCCCGAGGCTGCCGGCTCTCCGCTCAGGGAGCTCTGTTTTCGGATAAGGTCATTAGGTCACCCAGGGCTTGCATTTCTGGAAAGAAATCCACCCTCATCGAGGTTACCTGACCATCCAGTCTGCTCAGAAAGTTCTATTTTCGGATAAAAGCGAAGGCCAATGCCCGCTGCTCGCCATTGTCTTCTTCGGAGCTGAGTTGAGTGACAGTCCCGTCTTCCACCTATTTTCTGAATGGCAAGCGGAAGACAGGGAAGTGTATTCTGCTTGCAAGTTTCAGCAGGAACATGGTTGATCTTCAACTCTGGCCAGCGGTGAGTTCCTGATTTGTGTGCCTTCGACCCTCATTTTTCTGTGTGCATAACAATTTGTTAATTTGTGTGTACATATGTTTGGTCGGGCGGCTTGGTGGAGCGAGTGGTTAGCGCGTCGGCCTCACAGCTCTGGGGTCAGAAGATGAGATATATTTGGTCAGCTGCCACTCGCAATTCCACTCCAATTGATTTTTTTTTTTGCATTTCTTATTCATTTTAATGGATTAATAAATAATTCTTATATTTTTATTTTTTGCATACATATTTCATACATTCATTCATTTTCTTAACCTCTTATTATCACAAGGGTGGCCAGGGGTGCTGGAGCCTTCCCCAGCCAACTACGGGCACCAGGTGGTAGACACCTTAAATCGGTGGCCAGCCAATCGCAGATATTTCATACAAAATAGGTATACCTTTGTTAGGTTCACCAATAGGAATTCCCCAAAAGCATGCACAAATAAAGAGAAAAACACAGTCTTCTGGAATTTTCACTTGCAAGGAGAACAAACAGTTGGGGCCAAGTCCCAACTCCGTTTTGACCTTACACATATTTTCTGTTGTTTATGACATTCGAGGGCCCTGATTACAATGTACACATCAACTCTCAGAGGAGGGGTGGAAACAAAAGGGAAACGTCAATAGTCAAAACAAATGAAGGTCTGGAAGTCTTGTGGAGTCTGTGGTGGACGCAGGTGCAGTTCCCAGATCAGATTCGCAGCACTGCAAGGCGTTCTGGATCCTCTTTGTTTAGACTTTCTAAGGTTATCAGGAGCCATGATGAATATGAAACTAATAATGATGACCAATGTAAGTTTAATAGGAAAGCCAACCATTTTTTCATTGCAAGCAAATGTATAATAATAATATGAAATAAAATCCTGACAACTTTTATAGTCAGATCATGAAACAAATTATGCTAATTAAATGTAAAATATGCTTTTACCGACAAATTATCCATGTTACGAAACCACTTCTGGAACCAGTTCATATTCTAAGTATAGGTACGACTGTATATCTAAATATATAAAAAATTATACATTTTTAGATTTATAATCCTTTTGTCACTACGTTTTTGTACCATTTACCTTTAATGTGCACCTCAAATGGAGAACATTTCTACTATTACTAAGCACATTGACATATACAGCATCTTTTGTACAAATAAATCATACATTAAACCTACCAACTTCTCATAATCATAATGAGAATATAAATTAACAGTGTTAAATAAAGGTTCTAAGAAATATTTAACCGTAACCTCTTTTTATTTAAAAGCTTTTTAGCCTATGCTTTTCAAACATTTAGCTCGAATGATTTTAGCTTTATTGATTTTTTTTTACCTCACTATAACATAATGCCGTCTTATTATAAACACAGGGCTCACCATAGACCAATTAAAAGAAAATACTGATTATACTCCTGCGAATGGACTGTTTTGCTCTGGTGAGCCCCTGTTGGGATAATATCTCGGCTTCACGGATTCGATTGAATGGTATTGCATGAAAGTTGAATAATATTTCTATAATAAACAATAAATACAGTTGCAGTGATTTGCAGAATCATATTGGTCAAATTTGAGTACCCATCCCTACATATATATCACTGATGATACAGGATGGAATCCGCAGATAATTCACTACATGTCATTTGCATTTATTTCATCCGTCACAATAAAAAATGATACTTGAATGAATGTATTCCTTTGTAATTGATATAATGTTTTCAGTTCTGTGGAAATAAGCAGTCAGATAATTATTATGTGCCAGTTTAAAGAAAAAAAAAGGGTAACAAAGTAACTCAATGGGTATAAAACATGGGATGATAGAAAACCCTTCTCATGTCCTGGAAGTTAACCAAGAAGGACATGAATCATTAAAAAAGGCAGTCAAGAGTGCAAGATAACAATGAAATATTATTGCGAGGTAACGTCAAGTTTTTTTCCATGTTACCTTGCTCACTTGTCTTAAATTTTATATTAGGAATGTCCGAGATCCAACATTGGAACGGAATCTGAATGGAATTGGAACTCAGGCCCGATTGCATCATTTTCATTATTATTATTTTATTAAATATAGGTTTACATTTTTAGGTATTAACTCAATAACTGCCATTGACTGCGAGAGACAGCATAATTTTGACTGGGAGGGGTGGCAGTGATTGTTCGATCTTGCTGTCACTGTCAGTGAAATATGATCACTTCCTGTGACAGTTAATGAGTTAAGATAACAAGTAACAAAACTATAAGTATAATGCAAATATTTATAGATATACACAAAATTTTATAATATTTCTATATTTATATTGACACAATTGAAACAAACCTTGCAGTAGAAAAAAAGTAGCTAAAATAGATCAATATATCGCATTGGGTGACCAAGTTTATTCGGTGTATGACTCTATTTATGTAAAATACTAACTTGTTTAAACAATGTGTTCCCAAAGTTAATTTGGTGCCACACAACTGAAAAAAGGGATTTTTTGATTTCTTTTTAATTTGCTTTAATGAAATCATCCTTTTATATGATTATACTGTTGTGATAGCTCTAGTCAAATTTGATGGACAAAATATATTTGGATATAGTAACCCTACAACAACTTGATACATTTCCTGGCTATATTGGATTGGGACTCGGTAACGGCAGATACTCAAAATCAGGTGACCCGGTGTCACATGTAAACATTTTTGATCCGCACATCCCTACTTTATACTTGGCATTCATTTACAAGAGTGGTATGAAAAAAATGATGTTGATTATCCTCCTTTAATAAAATATTATTGAACCTCATCTTTCGTCCCACTAGATAGTTTTATTCTACAAATATTTTATTTTCTAAGGTCACATTTAGTACTCAACCAACACAGACCTTTGGGGCATTTGCTATTCTCCAAGTCTTTTTGTTGACCAAAATTACAGCTCACAATCATGCAGACTTTTACAAAAAACAAATTCAGTCTCTCATTTAAACAGGGATCTTTCTGAACAATATGAGGCATAGATTTACTTGCATCAATCTTACACAGATGGAGCAGCATTTTGTGAGGAGGGACGGGAAAGGAAGGGGGGCAAAGAAGGGGGTGCATTTGGGGGGGGCAGAGATGGAGGACTGGAAGGTTGGATAAGAGAGAGCGAGAAAGAGAGATAAAGAACAAAAATCTAAATTTCAAATCAAAACTGGCAAACAGGCACGTGAGAGTGACAGCTGAAGAAAGGTACTAAGACAGGGAATGGGCTTTAGGGCTGACACACTGAGCATGACAGACAAGAAGAAATGAAAGAAAAAAAAAACCATTGAGGCATACATAGGAATACTTATTATTAGACACATTTCCAACCAAAAATAAGAGTTCAGTCTTTAACAAAAATATAATCATTCACGCAAAATAGCATGGGTGCTATATCTCAGGAAGTAAGCCAAAACCACAAGGATAACTTCCAGTACAAAGTAAAAGCTTTTGGCAATAGAGCCTATTATTGGTGAAAAAAGGGGTGGTGCATACTGAATTCCTCACCAAGCTCAGACCTGGAGTAAAGTTTTTCCTTAATTGAATGTCTTTAGTCATGTTATATGAGCATTTTGGATGTGGGATGAAACTAAAATACTTGTTTACTGTTTCACATTTTTTACAATAATAAAAAAGATCAGCACATTCATTTCTCATATTTAACTGGCCCCTTTAGTAGTTATGTGTAAAATAATAATTGAGTGATTAAAATTAGCAAGACAGATTGCGTAGGCATAGAGCATTTTGGGTCCTCTAGTGGGTTGGGTGAGCCAAAAACCTCAATGCAAAAACTAATCAATATGCATGGAAAAACTGAGCTGATCCCTAAAATGGCACATTGCTATATCATCAAGTAACACAAGCTTGAAATTTATAGGGTCTCCAGCTCTGACAGAATTCCCTTTGTACTTCATGATATTAGGTATACTATAGGTTTTTGGGGGTTTAATTTCGGTTTTTGTAGTATTGGCTTTTTCTCTTTGTTACTGGTCCTTGTGATTAGCCATTGATTTCACCGGCGACCAAACGACCGAGTACCTTTGCCGTGACCGGCTGTTTGGTCGCCGGACTTTTGGTCGCCCGGACCCAAACAACGGGCGACCAAAAGACCGGCGACCAAAAGTCCGGCGACCAAAAGACCGGCGACAAAACAAGGTAAAACAACACAGTCTACTCATCAATAAAAGCCAACAATGGCCCTATATAAGAGTTTGTATGTACATGAGTTGTCCCCTTAGGAAGGGACGTCAGTCAGGGTCTTAACAAGTTCTCCAACAAAACACAATAAAAGTACGGGAAATTTTGAGCTTTTCTTTAGCCTAATAATTAATAGGGCAGTAAGTATGATTAAATAAACATTCATTCAAGTATCATTTTATTTAGGGAATTTGAGCAACGATTTAAATGGTAATTATCAATAACCTTCCGGGGGACCAAAAGACCGGCGACCAAACGACCGAGTACCCCTGCTTGCTGCCCCTCGTGTCACCCAGGTGTCTCTGATTGTGTCATCAATACCTGTCTATTAAAACACTTGGTCTTTGTCAGCCCCTTTTCGGATCGTCTGTACTGTTCTGCTGTGGAGTCAGGAGGGTAAACCGTGAATTCATTGCTCATACATTCATACATACCGGCAATTTGGAGAGTTCAATCTGCCTAGCGTGTGGAGGGGAGCGAGCGGAGGGTGGACACAAATGCAGAGAAGCAAGAAACACATGAAGGGCTAAACCTGATCTATCTTTAATAGCATAAACTCTTTCACTAAAAATAAACCCCAAAAGAAAAGAAGAAGTAACAAAGTAAAACCTAAAACAGCATAATCAAATTTACTAGGGCAGGGGGTAGACATAAAAAAGTTAGACACAATTTAGCCAAATTTTAAACTGTGAGAGTCAAAGAGCCACCACTCCTTACATCAGAAGCATCACAAAAAAAATCAATCTGCCAAATTATTTTTTAAATATAATTTATTCTTTGTTTTTAATAGGCCCTGATGAATTAAAGTGTGTTTTAATCAGTGGCGGTCCGTGCATTTTCTCGTAGCGCCTTCAACGAATCAATCCAACCCTCAAAAACTATTTTATGGCTATAAAACCTCGACTGCAGCTACAGCTGCGACACATAAAAAATAATCAATAAATCAATGCACAAAAATTGGCTAAAATCCATTTGCTAGCAGTATTTAATGATTAAATACAAATACTGGAGCTTTTCAGACATTACAACTGGGCCAGGGGGGTGATTTTCCCGGGAAAAGACAGCAATGAACGTCAATGGCATACCGGCAAAAAATGCACAAAAATTGGGTAAAATCCAGCCGAAAACAGCAGTTAGTGATAAATACAAATACTGGAGCTTTTCAGACATTACAACCACGTTACCGCGGATACCGCCGCCTTTGTCCGAAAATTGACCACATTTGGCGGCTAAGATGGCTGGATGCCATGGAGGAGAAAAGTGGAAGTTGAGTTTCCATTTAAGTCTGGGCAACAAGCCAACGCAGTTTCTCTTCTCCGAAAATAGAGCGCTCTGGATGGGTAATTGATGGCTGGATGGCGCGGAAGAGGGAAGTAGATGTTTAATTTCCCCCAAAACAATGACAGCAATAATGATGAGGAATGTGGTCTTAGTACTTTCAGAAATCGCAAGAAATTTTCAATATGGAATTCAGTTTGCAACAAGGGGTCCTGGAGATTGATGACAACATGGTCAAAGCCATGGAATTTGGCAATCTTTTTGACAGTCTCATATCCTTGTACAACAGCATATTTGTCAAAGAAAAGAAACGGCGTTCCTTGTGCGCCGAAGACCTCTTTCAGAAAGAAGCTCCTCCTATTGCCCCTAGGGTGCCCCCTGAAGATTCCATCTATGATCCAATGCCTATCGAGTCTGACAAAGAGGACTTGGACTAAAGCTCCTAATAAACTGTTTATTTTCATTATTATTTAAATCAAGCGGAGAGGAACTATTTTTCCTGTGAGTACAGTATTTAAAGATGTACATTTTTTTATATATAGATTTTATTTAGAAATTAATACATTACAGTCTTCAGATGCTAAAAGCTGTAATATTTAATATTTAATAATAAATACACTTCTTGATAATTATACTTGTGTACTGTATTTCTGTATAGGCACGAAAAAATGTAGTATGGTAGTAATAATAGGGGTGAAACTACTTGGCGTTTTTTTGATTGTCGCGGCCATGTCTTGTCTACAATAGCCGCAATATTCGAGGGATTACTGTAATACAAAATATGATAAGGAAAGCACCGCATTCATTTTGACCAGGACCCACATGCGGCTCGAGAGCCGCGTGTTCGCCACCACTGTACTAGGAAATTACATGAGGAGCAGGAGGAGGACTGGACATAGGACGGAAATATGCAGAGGATTCACCCAGACACTAACAAACAAAAAAAACATAACCCAAACCTAACAGCATGTAGGAAACATGAGTACCTCAGAAAAAAAACAACCTTGCAGGCACAGGTAGAGGATGCAAACTACAGAGAGGAAGGCCGAGACTCACCAGGGATAGTTAAATTACTAGTTACTTTGATTTATATAATAATGACAATAGATCAGAGATATTTATCTATGTGCACACACATTACATAGTATTTATGTATCTTAGCCTTGTGAAGGAGAACAAAACAAGAATTTGTAAGAAAAAGTAACATAAGGTGACCCGAGAAAAATGCCCCAAATGTGGATGGGGATCATTTTTTAAATTATTTTTGTCCAAGACCCTTAGCTTATCGGTTACAGCACACACATGTAGGACCTGCCAACAAATATTGACAGCGGTCAGCAATTATAGAATAGCCAGTAGCCACACAGATGGGATTCAATTGTAGCGATGGAGGTACTTGAGGCCTGTACTAGCAATGTAGCACAATGAATTTGAAAGACCATATTAATTCGAATATTTTCAGAAGAGTAATCCCTTACAACTACTATTTACCAAAAAGTAATATTACAGGAATGCGTTACACTCAACAATGGTCCGGGGTAGACTCGTCAATAGCAGTGTCTGAATTCAATTTAAAACATATACTTACTTGTTGTCTTGGTTGTAAAAATATCCTTACAGACGTAACTGGAATTATTCCTATTCCTTTGTAAAGCCAGAAAATTCAACCAACTTCTAAAGGCAAATGATACACCCACAAATTTTTACGTAGCTGTGATTTAGGTACACGGTCGATTGGTCGCCGGTCTTTTGGTCGCCCGGAAGGTAAGTGATAATCACCATTTAAATCGTTGCTCAAATTCCCTAAATACAAACTGTGAATTACTATTTAGTCATACTTAATGCCCTATTAATTATTAGGCTAAAGAAAAGCTCAAAATTTCCCGGACGTTTATTGTTTTTTGTTGGAGAACTTGCTAAGACCCTGATGGACGTAGCTTCTTAAAGGGACAGCGCATGTACATACAAACTCTTATACACCTGATGCTTTCTAATTACAGAAATTACAATTTTCTTACCAGAAGTTTAAGTTGTTGAGGCAGCCATATTGCTTCTAATGTCAAAATATCTCAATTCTTTCGATGGTTCACATTACTCCAATAGTTGTCACTTTCGAACAAAAAATAAAACGAAAAAAAAAATCAAAGTGGAATTTTGTTTTATTTCAAAATCAAGGCTACTTGCGTCTGGCCAGTAAGAGCACATTTAACTAGGTTTAGACGTCAGCATTTTGTCGTGACGTCATCGTGCCAAGGCGGCGTCAACTTGCAGTTTCGTGCATGTCGTGTTTTTATGTGCATATAACCAGTACCATCGTTTCAGTCATTTTTTTGTCCGACAAAAGCGGCTGAAATGCGAGTAAGTATGGTACCTATACAGTCATACCTCTACTTACAAAGGCCTCTAGGTACGAAATTTTCAGGTTACGAAACCTTTTGAGATGCAAATGAGCGCCTCGAGATATGTTAAAAGATCCAAGTTACGAAAACATCAATGCATTACCTATATGTGTTATTTCATTTTGAAATTTTCAAGGATGCATTGCTTCTTGCTTGACAATTTCCCCAAACTATACTGGAGTCTCATTGGCTGTCTCACAACAAGCCTCCATGATTCATTGTTTGCCGTTGTCTGCTTAAACTTATACTTGGAAGAGGCTGTGGCCGACTGCCTTCAACGAACTCAAAGTTGAGCCTCAACCTGAACCGCAGCCTGCGTTGGGCTAAAGTGTGTCGCGGGGGCAGGAGATGGGGCTTGTGGTCAGTAAGGAGGACGTTGACAAGTTGGTCGAGGGGCACCGAAACAAACTCAAGGAGCACGAATTAATGCAACGCTCGGCAATACACGAAGAACTCAACAAGAAGGCGGGTGGAGGAAGCAGCCACCATTCCAACAGCACAAATCAGAAAAAAAACGGAGGAGAAACGAACTTTCCGACTTCGTGGAAAAAGCATCCTGCAAAGTGTTCACGAGTCGTGCGATCGCTCACTTTGACAACGTTTGTCTTGTGCATTTTAGCAACATTAAAACTCATCAAAGGCAATTTCGTTAGCTTGATTTTTCTCAAAACGTCAGTCAACAAGCACTGCCAAGGGGGAACTTAAATCCAAACAGGTAAGAAGCAGTGGCGATAAATAAAATGGTTGAAAAATTAGATGCCAAAGAAATCATAAAATGTTAATGAAAAAGATTTAAGTTTAGTGTAATGTTGTTTTGAATTATTAATTTTATGTTAATTAGATTGTGTTCATGTGTTTGTTTGCTCTCTGTCTCTATTGCCTAAGGTTAGCTTCCTGACACACGGATAGATTTTAAATGTTTATTCATTTTAATAGCTTATTAAATAATTTTATGATCATTTTCTCTCATCTTGTGTCTTCACACTTTTCCTACAAAATTGGGACACAGGTGAACTTTTAAGTGTTTAGTTGATAGTTTTGTGGGGAACGTGGAATGAATTTAAAGTACTGCTCTACTTACAAAATTTTCAACTTACAAAAAAAGTTCAGAAACCAATTAATTTCATAAGTAGAGGTACGACTGTAAATTCTTAAAATATCTGTCAACATAACACGATGACTGATTTATCATTTCATTTTAATCTATGAAATTCCGGTTAATTGCAGGTAATTTTATAGATTGCATACTCCTCAGCTTTTAATACTATTCCTTTCTTACTTCTCTCAATTCAGGACAGAATTCTTGAGTGAAACTAGTTTCCCTGACTGATCAGCTTTTTATCAAGGATTTCTGACTGTCCAACCAGTTTCTTCTTTTTCCTCTTGCCTTTGACTCACTTCTTTCGGACAGAAGAATATTTGTGCATTCATATATTTATTAACTTTTTCCTGGACCTGGAGGCCCCCTTTTGGTTTTTTTTATCTTAGTGATATGACCAAATCTGGCTTGTAGAGAAATTAATTTAGTCGATTTAATTTTGTCAATGACAGTAACCATCTCTACCTTCTTTTAATCACTCACACAATCCTATCCAGGAGGCAAGTTATAAATTTCCCAATGAAAAATCACAGAGTAATAAGCAATAAAACAATGTAAAACATTGGCAGTTTTTATTTTATATTTTTTGAAAAAAAAATTATTTAACTCCTTGTATGAGGAGATTGGGGCCATTCCACCTCAGTGGTTTTACTATACTTTGGAGAATCCTCCACCACTGGGTAGACAGCAAAAAATAATTATATATATATATATATATATATATATATATATATATATATATATATATATATATATATATATATATATATATATACATATATATACATACATATATATACATACATATATATACATACATATATATACATACATATATATACATACATATATATACATACATATATACATATATATATTTTTCTTTTCTGTATTGATTTTATGTTAATGTGTTCCTGATAAAACATGAATAACAGTTCTGGACTGGATAACATGCCCTGCCACATGAACCAATTTGCTGAAAGAAAAAAAAATGCGAATTTTGTGTATCCCCCAGAGTGACACATGTCTGATTGTTTATTTCAGAATAAATTAAGCGGTCCATGAACTTGGCCTTTGAATCACTTCTTTTGTCCTTTACCATTTTCTGACATTCAATGTGGACATACATGTTCTTCAAAACAAAATACCTTTACATCGTCCCAAAATGGGTAAATTTGAATTAATCTCGCAATATTAGTGGATAACATGAATTCGCCTGCACTCTAAATTACCCCTAGGTGTGAGTATGAATGGTTCTGTATCCTTGTGCCATGCGTATGGCTGGCCACCAATTCAGGTTGTCATCTGCCTGGTGCCCATAGAAAGATGGGATAGGTTCCAGCAACCCCGCGACCCTTATGAGGATTGGTGAAAATGTCTCCAGTGGAAAGGCAACAAAGATTCAAGAGTGTATGTGTGTGTATGTATGTATGTATGTATATATATATATATATTCCCATAGAAATGAACTACAAAGAATGAATTAATAATTATTTTGAAAATGATGCATGTCCTCACAATAGGATAACGCACGACCACTTGCCAACGAGAAGTAGTATACTCCTCGTATTGGCGAGCAAGCTCCGTCACGTGTGCACCATTCATTCTGCACTAACGGGGGGAAAAACACTGAACATATGCAACGCTCCGCCCAGTGCTCGTTGAGACATTTACACGAGGGAGTTGCGGCGAGATGATGTTCTCATAAACAGCCTCTCGCGGCTGTCTCGAATGCTCGTATATCAAAATTTGTCTCGTATCTCAAGGTAAATATTTGCTAGAAATTTCACTCGGATCTCAAATTTAGATCGTGGGAGGTGACTCCCTGAAAAGTAGATTTTGGAGCATAAAGTTTGAACACCACTGGTGTACGTCATACCAATACTTCTATAAGGAATGTAATATAACATGAATATACTCAGCCCTGCGGCCCGGGCTTTTGCGACATGAGAAGTAAATCGTGGTTGGCTCCTTGAAAAGTAGATCTTGGAGCAAAAAATGTGAGCGCCCCAGCTCTTGAGGATGAAATGTAAAGAAAATGAATGAACATTTGCATCTAAATTAGATTTTAATTATAACTACTATATGTAGAAGCAACAATGGTGAGTGTGATAAACAGCACTTTATTGACAACAAGTAAACAGATACAGACGCTCCCCTACTTACGAACGCAATTGGTTCCGAGCGATTGTTCATAAGTTGAATTTGTTTGTAAGTTGATTCAGTGCTATATTTTGTATTATAATTTATGTTTAAGGCCGATATAAGTATATTGAAGGTTTATACAAGTGCATTTGTATGTTTAAGGCTTGTATAAGTAACACGCATTGGTTTGTACTGAAAAAAAACATTTAATAAAATGGAGAGAATATGTACAGTACTGTAGAGAGAGAGATTTATGTATTAGAAACTGGCCAAAAGAAGCGACCTAATGACGATTGCACAGTTTTCTTCTTTTTTTCATCATAAATGATGAGGTAGCACTGTATGGCATCATTCAATTGATTTGCAAACTTTGTGCAACATTCAATATTTGGGTCCTGCTGCTCGATCTTTCTGTTTATAAATGGTACTGAATGTGCAACGCTCACCACTCTCACGCGCATCACGCTTCGTTATTATTGCCACTCGTTTCAAATGAAATGGCTTGCCTCTTCCTTGCAACTCCCTCAATAGAAGCCTTTAGCTTTTTACCAACCATATTCAATATTGGATGCATGAGATATTTAATGATACAAATGAAAAAGGTTCTTTGCACACTGGAGATACATTCACGCACTTCCGCATTGCAACGAAGAAGAAGGTAGATGCTGGGTGAGCTGAGCTCTCACAGCGCCAGGCGTCGGTATTAGCGGCGGAAAGAAGTACTACTCCGAAAAAGGGGCGAAATACAAAATTGGACTTGCGAACATTTTTAGACTTAAACGCAATTTGCAGACATGTTCGTATGTACCGTTGTTCGTAAGTTGAATGTTCGTAAGTAGGGGAGCGTCTGTATAAGCTGTTTATCAGTTGATCAAAAGTTCAAGATCCAACTGAGATAACAACAACAAAAATATCCAAACAAAAACAAACAGTTTTGTCAGTAGGACTCAGTAATTAGTTTGGGCATGCTGGTTCCAAGTGTTTTCAGAAGGCTCTTAGAAGCATTGGTCCAATTGGTGAAGGTGGCTTCACAACAGGCATCATCTGTCTTGAATTGACATCCATATTAATAAACTTCCTTACCACCCATCCACACGTTATCTATGGAATTTAAATCAGGGGAACATGCAGGATGAGCCAAAAGAGTGATGTTATTCTCCCTAAAGAAGCTGTTGGGCCTTGGTCTTGCAAAATTGACCAGTTGAAAACCCCAGATGTTACCACACGCGGGCTATTTGAATGATGTCTGCTGCAATATCTGCACGTAACTAACTGCTGTGAGACAACCCTCCACCACCTGAAGCCCCAGTAATCCATTAAATGAAAAAGTACCCCAGATCACGATGGATGACCCTCCAAAGTCCAGGTAAAAAAAAACATCTCAGGTGGGATTTCCTTGTCATGGTAGTAACAGGTTACCTTTTTAACATCAGAATAGAACATTTTCTTCGTGGGCTTGTGTCGTTTTTTCCTGGCTATTCCGGTACCCTCCCATAAATCATGCAGGTTACGGTGGTTGAACAGTCTAAATTGCCACAGAGGTATGCCAGTGAGCGGAATGGTTGTCCGTCTCCTTGTGCCCTGCGATTGGCCGGCCACCAATTCAGGGTGTCCCCCGCCTGGTGCCAGTAGTTACCTGGGATAGGCTCCAGGATAAGTAGTTCAGAAAATAAATGCATGAATAAAACCTTTTTTTCTCCATCATTTAATGCACCATGTTTGATGTTCCCAGGCAAAATTTAAACGAGCAGTTTTGTAACATTGAAGGATACAAGGTCATTGAATTCAAAAAACAATATTCTTAGCTTCAGTCATCAGGACATGTGAATGCTTGGCAGAAAATCTGAATTTTGAGCAGATTTTGGCCTTTACAGCGGTACACGGTCGATTGGTCGCCGGTCTTTTGGTCGCCCGGAAGGTAAGTGATAATTACCATTTAAATCGTTGCTCAAATTCCCTAAATACAAACTGCGAATTACTATTTAGTCATACTTAATGCCCTAGTAATTATTAGGCTAAAGAAAAGCTCCAAATTGCCCGGACTTTTGTTTTTTGTTGGAGAACTTGTTAAGACCCTGACTGACGTAGCTTCTTAAAGGGACAACGCATGTACATACAAACTCTTATACACTCACGTCGGCTCAGTGAAACTGCTCATGGCCATTTTTGGCTTTTATTGATGCGTAGACCGTGTTGTCTTACCTTGTTTTGTCGCCGGTCTTTTGGTCGCCCGTTGTCGCGGTCGGGGCGACCAATCGACCGCATACGTTTACAGCCTGTGGTCTTAACTTTTAATTAGGTGAAAAACAACATTCTACAGTTCCCTTTTTTTTAATTACGAGTTCCAAATGTTAATTTTCTCACAACCCCTTCCTGCTTTTGCACATTGTAGCTCTACATAAGACCATATATATATACATATATATACACATATATACATATATACACACACATATATATATATATGTAGAATATCTCATCTCATCTTCTGAACCGCTTTATCCTCATTAGGGTTGCAGGGGGTGCTGGAGCCAATATATATGTATATTTATATATTTAATAAACAGTTGGGCAACTTTCCACTTGTAAAAAATAATTATACAAAAGTTATTACCAAATGATAAAATAAATACAAATTTTATATGGTTAGTACGTACCTCAAAATTCTGATACCAAACCTGGATCATGTGTTGAGTTTGCATTGACATTTTTTTGGGTAGAATCTATAATTAACACTTGCACTAAAATACATATAATAAAAAAAACATTCATGCAATAAAATGACCAAAAAATGAATGTGAAAAATTAGATTAAATAATTGAATTCATCAAAAAACACTAATCCTACATGTGGTTGACCTTGAAAATAGTTTTCTTCGGGCCGGCCTGAGAGAAGTGCCCGGAGTCTCTCGTTTGGAAGTTCTCGTGGTGCACCAAAATATTCACAAGTTCCTCCAGAGTTTCTGTACATTACAGCTCAATAAATGCCACTACCTCAGAGAGCTACATTTTGGCCTAAAAAGACAAAGTTATGTTTCGCTGGAAGGGGGATTTCAACTCAATCCTCTATCCGCAAATATTGTGTCTCGGGGGTACGAAGGCTGCACAAAATCCCAGAAGGTTGGTAGTTGAATTTTTATTTAAAAAATGCCCCAAAATTAGCATAAAAGTTCCTGCCAAGCAGGTTCATGCTCATCGCGCCGCTTCGACATCTATTTTTCCCACTAAAACCCAAAATTAAGTTTTGCCTGATGGCCAAGTTTTAATCTTGCTATGGTGGTTAACTCTGGCCACCAGGGGGCCTGCGCATTATTTAAAGTCCAAGATCACACATTTCTGTGAGTGTAAAAAATAAATCCATTCAAATGAGTGTCATTTTGTGGATTATTAGGGATGCACTGGGTTGTACTTGAATCACAATTTTAAAAGTAAACCAAAGGGTAGAGAAGAAAAAGCAAGTTTGCTAACTCAGGATTGTTTGTATGACAGATTCTTTAAAACCAAGATACATTTTATTTATTTTCTTAAAAAACAAACATTACAAAAAAAATCTTAATATAGAACTAATGCAGTGAACAAGAACGATGAACCACAAATCTGAAGAAAAAAATCAATTTCTAAAAAAAAAAAAGAAAAAAAGTGGTGCCAGCCTGGTACAAATGATTTAATGGCCACAATGAGAATGCGGTGATTTGTGCATGGACAGGTATGGTTACGAATTAACCATTAAAAAAAACATAAATAGAAGCTAAATGAGAAAAATTGGACCTTCTCTGAGGATGCAAATAGTAACTTAAACATAAACACATGCTGGCTGAGTGTGTAATAAATGTTTTATATAATCGGACACAGCAGTGATCACAGTGATCAATGAAGCACATTCAACCAAATGAATTTCCAAAATTGCAAAGCCTAATTTTTTTTGTATTCACTAAATTTTCCAACGACAAAAATAATAGTATTAAACAAAGCAAAACATTTGGGACTTAATGCAGCAATGGTCAAACAGTTTTAAAGTAAAACATCTGTAAATAACTTTACCCCTTTACTGAATTCTCACAGTGTAAACTTGGTGTCTACTAGATACTAAGTAAGAAAAAAATTAATAACAAATAATTGTGTGTATGGTGGGAGGGTGGGGCGGTGGTTAACACAAACAAATGTTCCCACAGGACGGATTCTGGAAATGAACCATAAAGAAAGATCAGTAGGCTCATATTATAAGCATCATAGAGTGCCTTGTTAATCGAAGATGAAATCAAAGAGGACTAGGTCAAAGGAATGGCTGAAGCTGAGCGTGACATCAGATGATCATATGGGTGACTGGAATCCATGCTCATGGTCAGTGGTGAGAAAAGACAAGCACAACTAGTCCAAACCATGAAGCCAGGCCACCAAGAGGACAAAAAATGAAATATGGACAATTTGTGGTGTAAGATTTAGTCTTCTCCAAAAGGTGCCTCCTCCTCTGAGCCACCCTCTTCCTCCTCTTCTTCCTCCCCCTTTGTCACCTTGGGGGAAGGGGAGACATCTTTCTTTTCAGTCTCCCCATCTTCCTCCTCAAAAGGACTCTCAGGATCTTCATCTTCCTCTTCTTTGGGTGAACTTGTTTCCAGGGCCTTTGTGCTGGTGTGGCCCTTTCCCTTACCTTTTGTAGGGCTTGGATTTACTAGGAAAGCAAAGATGACAATGGGTTAGGCAGTATGGCAAAAAGATAATTTCATGATTAAAAATAAATAAATAAAATCACATTATGGATTTGATCACATTTTTTGTTAAGATTGATTATTTCTGTTTCCCAACCACCATTGTGCTGCGAGAGATGGTCTGTGTGCTGCGACGAATAACTTAAGTAATACATTGTAATATTCAGAGAGAAAAGTCGTAATATAACAAGAAGTCATACATTGTAATATTGCAAGATTAATATTGTAATTTACAGGAGAAAAATCTATATTATGATATAAAAGTGAATGGATTTATAGTTGTAAATGCACCTTTGCACACACCACTTTGACACTATATCCCCATTCCCCAACTTATAACGCACCATCAGGAACAATTCGAGATTCAGTATATTGCTCAGGGTTTTTTAGACAAAGTCACCAAGGTAGGGAGGGACTCAGACCCGCAATCTCTAGTTTGGAGAATGGCTACCCAACCACTTCCCATACACTCCGAAAAACAAGGGCTCGCTGGACTAAAGTGAGAAAACGCTTGGGTTAACTTGTTGTGAACTATGAATTCTAGGGCATTTTCACTTCCTTTGCAACTCATGGCTGCCATTGACGATGCTAGAGATCCAAACCAGTAAGTGAAAATTCAATGGATGTCTATCGCTGGCAATGGCAACAAATGAGCGCTTTGACACGACTAAAACGGTTCTATTTCATTTCATCAGAATATTTCATTATTTGCTCAAGGTTGGGGTCTTTTGCCCGTTTAACCATTTCCCCGCCAGTAGGACAACTTGTTTTTGACATTTTATTCAGTTTTTTTTGGCTTTAAGACACAAAATACTTTTTCGTGCAATCTCGGACATAGTAACGAGTCACCAAATTTTGGATAGGAGAGGCCATTCATTTTTTATCTTTCGGGTGGGCATTGTTGAGCTATTTTTCTAAGTTTTTTCGTAACAGAAAATGTTCGTTAGAGTAGATGACAGAACATGTGCACCAAATTTTGTGGCCACAGGTACAGTGGTACCTCGAGATACGAGCTTAATCCGTTCCGGAACTGAGCTCGTATGACGAGATTCTCGTAACTCGAGCGGACGGTTTCCATTGAAATGAATGGAAAACAAATTAATTCGTTCCAGCCCTCTGAAAAAACACCAAAAACAGGATATTGGATTGTAAAACATGTTTTATTTCTTCTAATTCGCCATCTATTAACAAAGTAACACATAACTAGTGGTTTAATAGTAATAAAATGTGTTTAATCTAACTAAAATTGGGCAGATTTCGCCGACGGGAGACAGAGACCTTTGGGGGTGTGAGGGGGGTTTGGGGTTCGTTTTTTTTCCACGACAACGCACTAGGGTGGGACAATGAGCAAGTGCATTAAGTTTGGTGGCCATACATTGAAATACAGCCAGGTTATAGCCCTTCAAATCTAACGGCAAAAAAAAGTTATTTTTCAACTTCCTGTTTAGACCCATCCCTTTTGAAGAACACACACTTTTTTAATTGCCACCTAAACCAAATGTCTTAAGGTTTCACATATGAAGGTTTGCGGCCAATAGATAATTTGGCCTTGGAGTAGGAGCCGGTCTCGTAAAACAAAATAGTTTTGGCTACCACAAGAGGGCACTAAATCCAACGCAGAGTTGGGGGGCGAAACTCTTGTCAAATATCATCACAATCAAACGTTGGCGCTGGGAGTTATTAACAATTTAGTAAGTTTGGCACATTGACAAAACCACTTTGAACCTGGACCCTCACAGGTGAAAATCCACCGTTTTGAACACACCCATCAATTTTGAGGCCGATCGGTGAAAATGTTAAAATGCGGAACCTGGAAATGGCCAAAAAAAACCACTACATTTTCCAACTTAGAACCAAGATGGCCAACTTCTTGTTTAGTTTGGGATATGGGTACCAGGAATTTTTTTGTGCAGTTTGGGGGAAAGCATCGACTCAACAAATTTTGTAGCTCCAACTTGAAAAGAGGGCATCAAATGGGGTTTTGAAAATTTCAAGGGGCCACTGTTGAGTCATATTTTTCATGATTTACCTGAAACGACCACCATCTTTGGAAGATTAATAGAGCCTGGCTGAAGGCTTGAGCCCTAAATATCAAAAGCATCCAACAACAATTATTAGAATTGGAAAACAATTATAAATAGAAAACTAATTCCAATTAATTGATTAAAAAATAATGTATTGCTTACTTTTGTAATATCAATTAATTTAGCACTATATATGAAAAATCATCAATTATTGCTTGCCAAAACCATAAATAATTTCAACACTTGGTTTTACCCTTTCTTTGGCCCTTCCCTGTATCGCGCGAGATATTTCCGATGGCATGCGCGCAGCCAATCATGGATTCAAGGTCAAATACTGTGAGTGGGCGCAATCATTGAAATCAACAGTTGGCTAAATTATAATTGATACTATAAATTGAGAATATTTGATTGAAGAGTTTTGGGCATTTTCTGACTAAAACTCTTTCAAAAGCGCCGGTTTAGAGGTTTATACATTCAGCTTTGTTCCGTAAAAGATTGCTGTTTTTACAAAACTAATAATGCAAAATACAGTGGTACCTCGACATACGATCGTAATCCGTTCCGGAACTGAGCTCGAATGACGAGATTCTCGTAACTCGAGCGGACGTTTCCCATTGAAATGAATGGAAAACAAATTAATTCGTTCCAACCCTCTGAAAAAACACCAAAAACAGGATATTGGATTGGAAAAAAATGTTTTATTTCTTCTAATTCGTCATATATTGACAAAGTAATAAATAACGAGTGGTTTAATAGTAATAAAATGTGTTTAATAGAAGTAAAATTAGACGCATTTCGCGGAGGGGAAGGTAACGACACACACGGAGGTGGGGGGAGGTGTTGGGGGACTTTAGCCACGGCAACGACGCACTCGTGTAAAACATGTTTTATTTCTTCTAATTCGCCATGTATTGACAAAGTAATAAATAACGAGTGGTTTAATAGTAATAAAATGTGTTTAATAGAAGTAAAATTAGACGCATTTCGCGGAGGGGAAGGTAACGACACACACGGAGGCGGGGGGGACTTTATCCACGGCAACACCACACTCGTGTAAAACATGTTTTATTTCTTCTAATTCGCCATGTATTGACAAAGTAATAAATAACGAGTGGTTTAATAACGTATTTTCTCGATTATAACACGCAGATTTTTGCTATATAATTAATTCCAATAGATGGGGTGCGTGTTATAATCAATAACTAAAATAAATTACAAATTTTCGATCGAAAAAAAGCATTGTCAAACTCACTTTGACGCACGGATTTTACGTCATCTCGTAAAGCCGATCGAAAATCGGAAAGCCGAGACCACCACTGCCCCCCTCTAGCCTCGTACTCGTCTCAGTTCACCCTCTCTCAGTTCAGTTTTGGACATTGTACAAGCAACATGGCATCAAAACGAGCAAGTTATACTGCAGCGTTCAAAAGAAAAGTCATCAAAGTGGCAGAGGAATTGGGCAACAGAGAAGCTGGAAGAAAATTCGATATTAGTGAAGCTAACATCCGTGGTTGGAGGAAGAAGAAAGACTCATTATTGAAAGAAAAAGCAACAGCAAAAGCATCAGGACGTGGAAGAAAAGCAATGTTCCCAGAGTTAGAGAAAGAACTTCTTAAAACGATTGCTGAGAGAAGAGCTGCAGGGTGTGCCATCAACACAGTCGAGCTGCGTATCCTCGCCCTGAAAATCATGAAAAAAACCAACAAGGATTCCGGCTTCAAATCGTCTGCATGTTGGTGCTATAAGTTTATGCAACGGCACGACCTATCTGTAAGAAAGAGAACGTCAATTGCCCAAAGGATGCCGGAGGACTACGAACATAAACTGATGGAGTATCAGCGGTTCATAATCAAGATGAGGAAGAAGCACCACTATGCACTTCGGAATATAGGAAACGCTGATCAAACCCCACTGACTTTTGATCTGCCGAACTCACAATCACAATCGTGAAACAAAGAAAAAAAGGTAATGCAAAGTCCACCCAGTGCTCGTAGACAAATTTTATACACGAAAGAGATGCGAAAAAGACAGTGCCATGGCCACCTGGCTTGGTCGCATCACGAAATTTTGACCGCATAACGGGCAAATTATTTGATCGAAATTTCCGTCGTAAGACGAGAATATTGTATGACGAGCGGTCGTATGACGAGGTACCACTGTAACTTGTATTGAGTTGCAGAATGAAAGTTGGACTTTCTGATGTGCAAAAATTATGAACTTTGTTCTGTGCTAAAAAATTAATCTACTGGCCGGGAAATATTAATTTTCGGCCCAAAAATCTTTTTTTTCTCCCAACCCAGATGCAAAGAAATAGTGAGGAGATAAATTATGCACTAGTAAATTTACTAGCGTCACAATTTTCATTGAACGATCACAAAGCTTTCTGAATATGAAAAACAACAAATTTAAGAACATGATTGTGCTTGACTAACATGGAGTGGGCACTTTGAGACTAAATCTTACCTGTAGCCTTTAACCGGGGTTTGGGAGATTTCTTCTCCTTTTCAATTCGGCCTCGTCGAATAAGCTTCTTGTTTCTCTTTTTAGAGTGGCCATAGTCACTGTCATCATCATCTTCCACTATGAAGTCTTCATCACTGCCAGATTCATCAGCTGTACAAAGCAATCAAGGGAAGCATAAAAGCCTGGGATTTGTACTTACATGTCACTTTCTAATTATTAAAAAAAAGTATTAGAAGGGTAATGTCATTTTCTACATCTATCACGCTGCTTTCAGACCAGCTGTGCAATCGCGCATTGAAGGGCAAGACCATGACCGACTGGATAGGCCATGACTCGCAAACTTTCGCGCCTGTTCATTCATTCATTTTCTGAACCGCTTATCCTCACAACGGTCGTGGGGGGTGCTAGAGCTATCCCAGCTAACAATGGGTACCATGCGGGGGACACCCTGAATTGGTGGCCAGCCAATTGCAGGGCACAAGGAGATGGAAAACCATTCAGGCTCACACTCATACCAAGGGGGCAATTTATAATGTTCAACCAGCCTAACATTGACGTTTTTTGGGATGTGGAAGGAAACCTGAGCATCCAGAGAAAACTCACGCAAGCCCGGGGGGAACATTCAAAAATGCAACACTGCTCTATGCTCGTAGAGACATTACACGAGGGAGTTGCGACCAGAAAGACAGTGCCATGATGTTCCTATGAGCAGCCTCTCGCGTCCGCTGTATGCTCGTATATCAAAATTTGTCTCGTATCTCAAGATAAATATTTGCTCAGAATTTTACTCGTATCTCAAATTGCTTGTATGTCAGCGCACTTGTATGTCGAGGTATTACTGTATCTGAGAAGACTTGAGAATGTCAAGTGCACAAATTGAACCTTGAAAATCATGACAAATTCAGGTTATCCTCTTTACCGTCAAACAATAAAGGGGTCTGCTGATTGCAGTACATTCACGCGGAACTCTGGCGTCGTTTGAATAGAGAGCGTTGTGTGTATGTGTTGGAATAGTTGTGCACATATTTAACATTTATGCTTTTGTTACACCATATATACATACAGACGCTCCCCTACTTACGAACATTCAACTTACGAACAACGGTACATACGAACCCTTTTTCGGAGTAGTACTTCTTTCCGCCGCTAATACCGACGCCTGGCGCTGTGAGAGCTCAGCTCATCCAGCATCTACCTTCTTCTTCGTTGCAATGCGGAAGTGCGTGAATGTATCTCCAGTGTGCAAAGAACCTTTTTCATTTGTATCATTAAATATCTCATGCATCCAATATTGAATATGGTTGGTAAAAAGCTAAAGGCTTCTATTGAGGGAGTTGCAAGGAAGAGGCAAGCCATTTCATTTGAAATGAGTGGCAATGATAACGAAGCTTGATGCGCGTGAGAGTGGTGAGCGTTTCACGGGCATTGAATCGTTCGACCGTCAGTACCATTTATAAGCAGAAAGATCGAGCAGCAGGACCCAAATATTGAACGTTGCACAAAGTTTGCAAATCAATTGAATGATGCCATACAGTGCTACCGCATCATTTATGATGAAAAAAAGAAAACTGTGCAATCGTCATTAGGTCGCTTCTTTTGGCCAGTTTCTAATACATAAATCTCTCTCTCTCTCTACAGTACTGTACATATTCTCTCCATTTTATTAAATGTTTTTTTTCAGTACAAACCAATGCGTGTTACTTGTACAAGCCTTAAACATACAAATGCACTTATATAAACCTTCAATATACTTATATCGGCCTTAAACATAAATTATAATACAAAATATAGCACTGAATCAACTTACAAACAAATTCAACTTATGAACAATCGCTCGGAACCAATTGCGTTCGTAAGTAGGGGAGCGTCTGTATAGAGCCGTACCTCTATTTACAAATTTAATTTAATAAGTTGTTTTGTGTAACTTGGATTTTTCAAAAATAGGAACATAGTTTATATTGAATGAGCATAAGTCGTTCCATGATCTTTAATACTACCCTTACAACCATCAAAAATGACAAAAGCATACCAATTTAGTTTGAAATATGTACATAAATGTTTGTATGTATAAAAAGGAGGAAAAAAATATTTAAAAAAATATTTATCAAGCAATTAAAACGTATAAGAAAGGCAAAGACACTTTCCAATGGTATGGAATTGCGAGTGACATATTATTAAATGCACTTAAACACACAAATTAACAACTTTAAATGACACCCACCCTGCCAGAGCCATTTTCCAGACGGACTTTTCTAGAAAAAAATGGACATTAAGAAAGGGCGGTCAACTCCGAAGCTAGCAAGCCTGTTACAACTGGGAAAAGGGTTTGTCCACCACTTTCAGTTCGCTAACTACGAGCGCTACCCCTGGCTCACGGGCTCCGAGGTACACTGCAAATGTATTGCTGGGACAGCTTGTTATTTGCCACTGATCGACATGGTGTTTGGAGCAACACTGGATTTGCAAATTTGACTTGTTTAACCAAAGCAGCAACGATACACCGTAGCACTCCCGGACACTTACAAGCAACGGTGCTCTCCAAAACATTTGGGGAAACCTGAGTGGATTTACAGTTCAGCGAGCAAGTGCGCAGGGAAACGGAGTGCCACAAAGAAAAGGTAAAGAAAATTAGGGAAATCTTAAAAAGTTTGATAGACTCTGTCATTTCTTTTGGGCAAGCAGGAACTTTCATTTCGGGGACACGATGTAAGCGCTGCATCCCCAAACAAAGGAAATTATGTGGAACTTCTTTCTCATTGCTGAGAGAAACACGGATTTACATTTCCACCTGTCCACTAAGTGTTTAGTGGCACGTCGGGCAAAATAAAAAACGACCAGATCACTGCTATTGCTGAAGTGATGGAGGAAGAGATCAGAAGGGAAATTTAAAAAGTACTGTTTGTCTCTGTAATGGTGGATGAGAAGACAGACGCGACTAATGCAGCACAGCTCGCACTGGTTCTGTGTTTTGTCACGGGCGAAGGCGTCAAGTAGCGGTTCGTCAGATTTGAAAATGTTACCAGTGGGCAGCGAGCCGATGACATTGCAGGTCTTATCATTCCATTTTTGGTAGAAAATGAATGTCTGGGTAAAATTGTGGCACAGTGTTATAACGGTGCAGCGGTCATGTCTTCTGGATTAAATGGGTTGAAGGCTAAAGTTAAGGAGAGAGCACCGTTAGCTTTATTCATACACTGCTGTGCACATCGGCTCAATTTAGTACAGACTCAGGGGGGCTCAAAGCTTTAAGAATGCAAGATATTTTTTGCTCACCTTAATGGCTTTGCTGCATTTTTTTTCGAGATCACCTCGATGCACGCAGCTGCTGGACGAAATCTGCCAGCGGCGTCTGCCTCGTGTGGCACCAACACGGTGGCAGTACACATCCAGAGTGGTCAATACAGTATTTGAGAAGAGAGCTGCTCTAAAAGAACTGTTTCATCACATCCTGGAGCATCATGACGAGTACGACGAGGAGTCTGAGCGGTTTTTGAGCATTCAGACATGCTTTATTCAATACTATAGAACAACAAACTGGATGTACAGTTTTGTCTTGCAAGAGTAAAGGAGTTTTGTGACAGTTGAAGGCGAGAGGAGCCGATATGAGAAAATCTACGAGGCCACTGAACACAGTATGAAGAGGTCAAGCGCAAGATTCTCGCACGCACTACCACCAACTCCCCGACAGGATTCTGGACAATACTATTTGCCAGACGTGGACCAGATTTCAAGACCACGGAAAACTAATGTTTCTCTCCCTCCTCGACCCGCAGAAGTTTTGGCAATACCAGAAAACTTGCAGAAAAACCCACATGAAGCCTTCTCCAGCTTAACGCAGGGCCACGGAACACTTTTCGGTCTGCCTCGGCTAAGAACAGAACTGATTGTAATGTATGCCATGGATGATTTTGCAGGAAAATCTCCCATTGATCTCCTTGACTTCCTTCAGCAGAAAGATCTGAGTGAGAGCATGTACACATTAGTCCACTGCTTCTGTCGACCGGACATTTTCAGCCCTAAATAGAATCAAAACAGAAATACAACAGGACAGACTCGACTTTCAGCATTAGCTTTGATGGTGATAGAAAATAACTTCTTGATGGACCTGAAACACACGGATAATCTGTAAAACAGAGTAATTGAAATATTCTTGAGGAAAGAAAGGAGGATAGATTTTGTGTATATATAAAACGAATTTTTGGTGAGTAAAAAGTCTATTTTCCTAAATATTTCAATTTTTGAGGTTATTATTGATTATTTTTACGTGTCGCAGCTGTAGCTGCAGTAAAGGTTTTATAGCCACAAAATACTATTTTACTATATTGAGGGTTGCATTGATTCACACGTGGCACTACTGAAGGCTTAGGTGTGAAATGCACGGCCCGCCACTGTGTATGTGAATGTGTGTGTGTGTGTGTATATATATATATATATATATATATATATATATGTATATATATATAGGTATGTAGGTAGGTAGGGATGCATTTATGTATGTATGTATATATATATATATACAGTGGTACCTCGTCATACGACCGTTCGTCATTCGGAATGCTCGTCTTACGGGGGAAATTTCGATCGAATAATTCGCCCGTGATGCGGTCAAAATTTCGTTATGCGACCAAGCCAGGTGGCCATGGCATTTTTTTTTGCATATCTTTCGTGTACGTATAACAATATTTACGAGCACCGGATGAGCTATTCAGACCAGGAAACGCACAACGCCCATGCGCGGGGAAAAGAGGGCTTTCTGGGTAATGAAGTATACTCGTGCTCGCAACAGCATCCCCGGGGATGCGAACACAGATGCTACAAGCTAAAAGGAGCCGCTAGCCAGCGCCCCCGAAGCTACCATGAGCAGCGGGGCGATCGCTGATAAAAGACTCTGCTCGTTGGCTGCTCATAAGAACATCGGGGGCACTGGCTCGCAACAGCATCCCCGGTAGAAACTCTATCATAGTCGCCGTTCGAGGGGATGCAAACACAGATGCTACAAGCTAAAAGGAGCCGCTAGCCAGCGCCCCTGTAGCTCGCATGAGCAGCGGGGCGATCGCTGATAAGACTGCTTGCTGCTCGTTGGCAAGTGGTCGTGCGTTCTCCGATTGTGAGGACATTTGTGTGCATCATTTTCGGAATATTTTGAAGGGAATAGTACGACAGCAAACAGCCCATGGATAGCGAACGTGAGGGTGGAGTGTTTGTTCTGTTTACGAGTGCGTCGTGTTGAAAACAAACCGAAGCCCCCCGCCCCTTTTGTGCGTCTCTCTCTCCCCTCGGCGAAATCCGCCCAATTTTAGTTAGATTAAACACTTTATTTCTATTAAACCACTCGTTATTTATTACTTTGTCAATATATGGCGAATTATAAGAAATAAAACATTTTTTTCAATCCAATATCCTGTTTTTGGTGTTTTTTTCAGAGAGTTGGAACGAATTAATTTGTTTCCCATTCATTTCAATGGGAAACTTTACCTCGAGTTACGAGAAACTTGTCATACGAGCTCAGTCCCGGAACGGATTAAGATCGTATGTCGAGGTACCACTGTATATTAAACACTTGGTTTGAAACACCTGGTAACCTTTTGTTTTCTTAAGGCTCTGAAATGTATATTTTCCCAAAAAGTTGCGCCGAGCAGCCAGTGTTAGTGCCGTTAATAAGCTTAACAAACATTTGCTTTGGACAAAATCAAAGTTATGTTCCGCCGAAAAATTAGGAAATAAGAAAGAGTAATATAAAAAAAATAGTCAGTTCTCAGGCAACCGCACAAGTGCCATGTAAGGTGCGGTTTAATAGTCCCAAAATGTACATAATGTATGTTTGGTTGTAGCCTGAATAATTACAATACTATGTGTTTTCCTTAATATAGTATGACTGACACAACGTAGAAAAACACAAACAAACGGGGGAAGAAAAGAGGGAACTTGTTGGTGTAGTATAAAATGTAGCGAGTCACTTTGGGCAAAATGTGAGCAGATAGAAAAGTGACTCCTGCGTTCCCTGCTCCACTTGTCTGAGGTTATACCGAGTAGTGGCTGCAAGCGGCTGGAGTCAGTGGTAGAAACTTCACATTAGTAGGCAAGACGGAAGGACCAACAAGTTTCCTCACAGTCAAAATGTGTCTGTGTCAGGCCCAGGGCTAGACAGGTAGGTGGATGAGCCTGTCGTCCAGTCACAGGTCCAGCACAAGATGGGTCAAGCAACACTAGGTGGGACTAATCACTGACCTCTTTAAGCCACCCAGAGCCTGAGCACATTGCTGGATTGTTTTAAGCAGTTTACTGTCAGTACCTTCAAGCGTTATCTCTTGTTCTCCATGCCTGATCTATGATTTCTTTTTTGCCCTAGGACCACATCTACTCCCACTCCTCTTGTACCTCCGTCACGGATTCTCCTACTGATCTCACGGCTCTCGACCTCCACGCCATGTTCACCGACATACCTACACCCTGCCCCGCTACATTTGTAATAAACAGAAACCTCCATGAACCAGAGTTATCCTTGTGCCTGCTTTGGGGTCCTCCGCCCACGATCATAACAGTCTGCTCAAATTTGTGAAAATGATGTCCGGATAAATTTCCCACACAAATGTTTAATCGCCCCGGTATAGTTAATGCTAGTTCCAGACCAATGTTCAGTAGACAAAGAAGATGGTAAGGAAAAAACGGCTATTTTTAGCATGGTAAAGGAACATAAAAGTTTGAGCTTAAAGTAGTTCATTAGATGATTGCTACATTCTGTGTATGAGTGTGAGATTGTAAAGTGCAGAGCGTGTGAACAAAACAGGATGTGCGTTTATGTGCAAGAATGGAATGTTTTCAGAACAAACGGTGCTAATCTGCAAGAAGACGGCAGAGACAAGATAAACCCAGGAGCAGCTACGAGGAGATTGCAGCCAGGAGGAGCCAGCAAGCGACTCAGCAGAGGAGGACAGACCAATGAAAGCAAGCAAAAGTTAACTGCAGTATACACATAGCCAATAGAATAGTGCCGGGATGCCTTTGTTGCTGTGCCATTTGCATATTGTGTAGTATAACTCATTGCTGGGCAACTCGGATAGAGTACGTCTGCTGGTGGCAAGAGGCGAACAGAGCTGTGTTGAGAGGGACCCGAGACCCAGGTGCTTGTATTAGATCTGTGTGTTAGGAATAAATCCACTCGTGTGAAAATGCCGGCTTCCTGATACCTTTCTATTGCAGAACGAGCGCGCATATTGTTGGATGAGTGGCAGTTGGGTAAGGTCACAAATTGGAGTCAGATTACTAACTTGAGTTTATGTTGATTTAGAAATAAATTTCCAACAATTTATGGTGACCCCGACGTGATGCAAGAGAGGTAAAAGAAGTCCGGGACTTCGAGAAAAACCACAAGAGTCTGGGACTCGGGTCATGGACCCACGTCCACACCAGGTGACGACCTGATAAAGGAGCCACACGTCCGACCGTCTTTCCTCTTGGGCCCACAGTGAAACAAGGTAAGCAGATTCCTTTTCAAATTCTGCACATTGGCAACGCTAAATTATAAGAGGAAGGAGGAGCGGAACGGCGTAAAAGTGTAATAGTGTGCACGTTAGAAGGGTATAAAATCTGGGATTTACCTACTAGAATAGTTTGGAACTATTCGTGGTTACGATACGGTTTAAAATCTGGGATTTACGCATCAGTGTGGAAGCGGTGTGAGTGTGAAAACTAAAATTGTTCTGCGTAAAAAGTGGTTGGGACACGCACGGGTGGATTTCAAGATGGCGAATAAGAGGAAGTGTGATAGTGGTCTCGGGTGTGGCACTTCAGACGAATGGACTGAAGTCTGGTCGGAGATTAATGGTCATTACGCTAAGCTGGAATCACAGTTGATTAATGGAATAGAAAGTATGAAAATTAAGAAGGAAAAAGAACGGTGTCAGAAGTTGTTTCTGAAATTAAAGAAAGGATGAATTGTTTCGCGGAGAACCTGGAACATGTCGAAGTTAGCGCGGCAGTTACAGAAAAAGGTGAGCAGAATTCCTGTTTCGATAATGTCAAAATTCTGCTATTGGATTGTTTAAATTATTGAGAAGGCGCAGTAGAAATTTCACTTATATGGTCTGAGTATTTGTTCAGGGAACATTCTCGCGATTATATATGAAATCAGGGATTTCATGATACCTGTAGTAGGTAAAGAATCTGGGATTCTTAACATTTTTAAGGGGCAGTCTGGGACACCCCGCCGGAGTCACGGACTTCGAAGCGCGCCAGGGGCGTGAAAGTTACGAGTATTTGTTCAGGGAACATTCTCGTGATAGGTAAAGAATCTGGGATTCTTAATTAAAATAAGGGAATCGGGGATTCCTGAACGGCCGTATTAAAAGAAGTCTTCAGCAGGGAAAAGACTGGCTTCACAGATGTTTAATTCTTAGGATTGATCGTAATAAAAATTCCAAAATTCCTAGAATTGAATACACTAAAATTCTAAATTTATCCGGTGATTTGAGATGACTGAATTGGTGAAAATGGAAGAAGGGCTTGGGAGAGAATGTGAAGCTGTGGGTGTGTGTGTTGGAAGGAATGTTGGAGAAGGGCTTGGGAGAGAATGTGAAGATGTGTGTGTTGGAAGAAATGTTGGAAAAGGGCTTGGGAGAGAATGGAGTGTGTGTGGGTGTGCGTTGAAAAGAATGGGGAGAAAGATGCTGAAGGAGAATGGAATTAATTGATGAGTTTGTACGGAGATGTAGAAGCACAGGTTTTTAAAGACAAGCTAAAATTAGACGCGAGTTGGATAAACAATTTTGTACGTTGAAAGGAAATTTACATTTTACGGGTCAAAAGCGTTTGTCCGTAGCATTGAGAAAAAAAAGGAGCGTGACGTCACAGCTAAGGCAGAACTAAAAAAAAAAAAAGGAAAGGAGGGAGGTGAGTAGGTGGAGGCGTGGCCCAATACAGAGAGAGGAGGTATGTTTCCCCTCCGCCCTCAGGGAGGAGGCGTGATATATATTTTAGAGATGTGGCACTGAACAAATCCCCCCCCTCTGGCGAGGGGAGGAAGTCCATGGCTGATGGGGCTTTTGGCCTGGATGAGTGGACAGAGCTGCGCGCTTGACATGAGACATCAGGTACGAATGATTGGAGCAGCTATTGTTGAGGGTCTTCCGGAACCTATGTATGATGACGAGAAGGTCAAAGAAAAATTCTAAACAGGAAGATAGAGCAATCCGTCCAGATGTTCCAAGCTATGGTGGGGCCCGAGGTGGTCAGTTCAGTGGTGGATACTGTGGTCGCGGGCATGGTTTCTCTGGTGGCCGGGGAAGAGGGTACTCGGGATACGGCCAAACAAGGCAACTGTTTTGTGTGTGGCGGCATTGGACACTGGGCACGTGATTGCCCCAGTCAACGGCAGCAACCGCAACAACTGTTCCCGCGGCAACCCCAAGCACAGCAACAACTGTTCCCGCGGCAACCCCAAGCACAGCAACAACTGTTCCCGCGGCAACCCCAAGCACAGCAGTATGGCCCACCACAGCAACAGCGGCCTACGCGTGGGGGAGGACGAGGCACTGGCAGACCATGGCGGCCCAGGCAGCTGGCCCAGTCACCTGGACAATATTATCAGGGCGGAGATGATTATTACGGTCCATGAGATCCTCCACACTCCGAAGAGAGGTGCCTGAGAGGCTCGTGTGAATTTGATGGGAAGAGACTTGTTGATGTCTATTGGAGCTACCATCTTATGTGGGCCGGATGGCCTCACAGTGACTTTACCAAATGGTGCAAGGATTCCGTGTTCACAACCAATACGAACATGTGGACAGTGGTTGACAATCTAAAGGTCACGTCTTGAGCCTGAAACTCCGGCCACTGGGGGGGACTTGTCCGTATATCACCGGTGGAAATCATTCATTGACTCACTCCGGCCTTACCATCCACCCATGGATGATTTTCATTGTACGTTGTTTTACTGTTTTCAGAAGGTTCTTGGAACACCCTGGCAGTTGAAAGAATCGAAAAGGTGTGGTACAAAATGTCGGACACAGCCGACCCACACATTTCTTTGGCTCTGTCTCCTGGTCATGAGGCTCGCCGGCTCGGTCCAATGGTTGCGGTCAGCACCCCTTCACAGATGCGGACACCCCTTACCCAAAACTAAGCACATCCTGTGCAAACAAAAAGAGGGGGTCGCCCATAGAGCTTACTGTTTCCTTTACACAAAAAACAAAGGGCAGGAAAGACTACCACAAGAGAGACAGAGAGAGTTGACAATATTGGGATATATTAGTGACAAATTATGGGTCCTCTATTAGACACTGAAATTTATAATTAGGAAATGGCTAAGTGGAAGGTTAGTTTCTCTAAATTTTAATTGTGGTAAGAAGGAGCTACAAAAAAGTTTCTTATTTTAAATAAACACAAGCTTGGAGCAGAATAGGAATTTAGCTATCCTCATAGATATTTTAGCAATATGAGAGTGATTTGCGATTTAGACTTAAGTATTAAGAATCATCCAAATTATTAATGATATCAAACATGAAGATTACAATGCAGAAATGGCATTTATCCAAATTATTAGGTAAATTTAGATAGAATAATTAATTTAGGATAGGCATGATTTCCCTGAAATGGAATAAACATCATGAAATGTCGTCAGTGCACAGAGGGTATTTCATTGTTTTGCCCATCAGCAGATGAAATATGCTTTAGCGTGAGTCGTATTAATGAATATTAGAATATCCCAGATTGCGTTGGAATCAAACAATTGATGTCAACCAAACAACGTTAAACTATTTCTTTTGCTAATAGGACAGCCAAAGGTGGTTAGCTGCCAAGGAGCCCCAGACTGGGGATGGCGCTCTCCACTAGTGATGAAAAATTGCAGACCACTGATGTCTGAGTGAGCGTGAATGGTTGTTTGTCTTTTAGTGTTTTTGATTGGCCGACCACCAAGATATAATTAATCAATTAGATATCAAGGTGGAAAAGGATTTAGCAAATTGGAATCGGTTTCTGAAATCACCAATAAGCCTTTTTCACGGATGGCATTGACAAATTATGGAAAAATATTTCGTCCATTATGTGCTTCACGGAGACCTGGCTGAATGAACTAATTCCGGACTCTCTCGTCTCCTTGGATGGTTTTCAGCTGGTGAGGGCGGACAGAGATGCTGAGGAGAGCGGTAGGAAGAATGGTGGGGGACTAGCTGTTTTTATTAATAGTAGATGTTGCAGCCCCGGGCATATTACTGTGAAGGAGCAACTCTACACTCGAGATATCGAGCTAGTAGCTGTTAGCATCAGGCCGTTTTACATCCCCCGGGAGTTCTCGCACGTTATCGTAATAACTGCGTATATACGTCCCTCGGCCGATGCGGCAGTCGCCCGCGAGCTGCTTCACGCCACTGTGTCCCGCTGCAAACGTCACACCCCCAGTCTCTCCTTCTTATCTCTGGTGATTTTAACCATGCTACCTTGCCTTCTACTCTCCCCACCTTCACTCAGTATGTGAAGTGCCACACCAGGGAACAAAAAACTCTGGACCTGCTGTATGCCAACACAAAGGAGGCATATAGCTCAGTACCCCTCCCCCCACTCGGCCGCTCAGACCAAAACCTGGTCCATCTGATCCCCACCTACATCCCTATGGTGAGGAAAACAAAACCTACCACGAAGATCTTACAAAGATGGACCGAGGAGACCAACATGGTACTGAGGGACTGTTTTGAGACCACTGACTGGGAGGTGCTGTGCAATTCACATGGTAAAGACATTGACAGCTTGACCCACTGCATCACAGATTATATTAACTTCTGTGTTGAGAACATTGTACCCTCCAAGAAGGTCCGGTGTTTCTCCAACAATAAGCCGTGGGTCACCAGGGATCTAAGGGCCCTCCTGAACAAGAAGAAGAGGGCTTTTAGGTATGGGGAGAAAGAGAGCCTGAAAATGGTCCAGAAGGGGGCTGAAGAGAGAGATAAGGAAGGGAAAGACCATCTACAGGAGGAAGCTGGAGAACCAACTCCAGAGAGGCAACACCAAAGAGGTCTGGAGGAGCTTGAGGACCATTTCGGGCCATGGAGGCAACAGTGAGAGAGACCCGGAGTCCGGCGGCAGGGAGTGGGCCAATGAACTGAATCAGTTCTTTAACAGATTCAGTCCTGCCCCCACTGCCCTGACCCCCCAGACCAGAAGCAACGCTCCCCCCTCGTTCTCCTCCTCCTCCTCCTCCTCTTCCTCCCCCTCTTCCACCGGTCTCTGCATTGCTGTCGATCAGGGGATAAAACAGCTAAAGAAGATCGAGGCAAGGAAGGCTACCGGTCCAGACGGCCTCAGCTTCAGACTACTGAGAGAGTGTGCGGATCAGCTTGGTGAAGTGATTCTGCATATTTTCAACCTCAGCCTCAGTCTGCAGAAGGTCCCCACCTTGTGGAAAACTTCCTGTGTGGTCCCAGTTCCTAAGACTGCGTACCCCAGGGAGCCAAACCACTTCAGGCCGGTAGCATTAACCTCTCACCTGATCAAGACATTGGAGAGAATCCTCCTCAATCACCTCAGCCCCCTGATGAATGCAGAGCTGGACCCTCTGCAGTTGGCCTATCGTCCAGGCATTGGTGTGGAAGATGCTACCACCTACCTGATGCACAGGTCTCTTTCACACCTGGAGAACACGGGAAGCACGCTGAGAATGATGTTTTTTGACCTCTCCAGTGCGTTCAACACCATTCAGCCGGTCCTACTGAGAGGGAAACTGGAAGAGGCTGGAGTAAGGAACCACCTAGCCGCATGGATCATCGACTTCCTCACTGACAGACCACAATATGTGAGACTCCATGACTGTACGTCTGATGTGGTAGCTTGCAGCACGGGGGCCCCACAAGGTACAGTGCTCTCTCCACTCCTCTTCTCCCTCTACACATCGGACTTTAAACATAATACAGACACCTGCCACCTCCAGAAGTTCTCTGACGACACCGCTATTGTTGGACGAGTGACGGACGGGAACGACCTGGAGTACAGGGGAGTCATCACAGCCTTTGTTGACTGGTGTAGGCAAAACCACCTCTACATCAACACCAGTAAGACAAAGGAAATGGTCATCGATTTTCGGAGGAATCCTCAACAGACCACTCAGGTGAACATCCAGGGTACAGACATTGAAATCGTGGAGAATTTTAAGTACCGTATTTTCACGCCTATAAGGCGCGCATAAGTCAAAAAAAGTCAATTTTTGTCCAAAATAGACAGGGCGCCTTATAATGCAGAGCGCCCTTTGTGAGCGCCGAGCGGGAGCGCTCGCGGGGGCGCCGAGCGGCCGGCGATAGCGCTGGCTACCGGAAGCAGCTTATTTCCGGGTTCCGGTGCGCAGTGACTGCTGGGAAATATAGTTCTTCCTCGCTACACCCACATGCTAAAATATGTTTTAAAAAGGCAACGGAAGCAAAACGGAGTTCGGTTGTACTTTAGTTAGACGTTTTACAATTTACTCAAGTCATCACCTTCAAATCCCTCAAACTCCTCATCTTCAGTGTCAGAATTAAACAATTACCCAATCGAGCCTTCCAAATAGCCGCCCCCCCTCTCTTCGTTATCAGTCACCGTAATTTCCATGTGGCTCCTTAGAAATTATACCGGCTTTGGCAAAAGCTCGAACAACCGTGCAAGCAGACACGTTCGCCCAGGCAGCAACGATCCATTGACAAATCGTAGCGTAAGAAGCCCGGCGCTGCCTGCCACTTTTTGTGAAGCTGTGTTCTCCACTGCTCCCACGCCGCTCGTAACTTTGATTTGAAAGCCTGGTTGATGCCGATGTCCAGCGGCTGTAATTCTTTGGTCAAGCCTCCTGGAATGACGGCAAGCTCTGAGTATACGTCACGTAACCAGTCTCGGCGGTGCTCGTGACGTATTTGACGGCTCGCCGTCTGTTTTGATTTGCGACTCCATGCGTGCTCATCTCACAGTAACGGTTAAAAACCAGATCATGAAAATGAACTCAGACCTTGCCGTCATTCCCGGAGGCTTGACCAAAGAATTACAGCCGCTGGACATCGGCATCAACCGGGCTTTCAAATCAAAGTTACGAGCGGCGAGGGAGCAGTGGAGATTACAGCTTCACGAAAATTGGCAGGCAGCGCTGGGCTTTTTACGCTACGATTTGTCAATGGATCGTTGCCGCCTGGGCGAACGTGTCTGCTTGCACGGTTGTTCGAGCTTTTGCCAAAGCCGGCATAATTTCTAAGGAGCCACATGGTAATTACGGTGACTCTGAAAATGAAGAGAGGGGGGGACCCGGCTATTTGGAAGGCTCGTTCGGGCAATTGTTTAATTCTGACACAGAAGATGAGGAGTTTGAGGGATTTGAAGGTGATGATGACTTGAGTAAATTGTAAAATGTCCAAATAAAGCACTACCGAACTCAGTTTTGCTTCCGTTGCCTTTTTAAAGCGTGTTTTTAGCGTGTGGGTGTAGCGCCCAAGAACAATATTTCCCAGCAGTCACTGCGCACCGGAACCCGGAAATAAGCTGCTTCCGGTAGCTAGCGCTATTGCGTTTCGATCTTAATCCATATGAAATATATAATATATATGCGTCTAATGAAATGGTGCGTGCTTTGTGTCTAAAATACAGAAATAGCACTCGTTACTGACACTGCGGCGTAAGAAACGATGCGCCAAATAGGCGTGAAAATACGGTACCTGGGTGTTCACCTCAACAACAAACTAGATTGGTCCACAAACATAGATGCCCTGTACAAAAGGGGCCAGAGCCGCCTCTACCTACTGAGGAGTCTACGGTCCTTTGGAGTGTGCAGGACACTGCTGAGGACTTTCTACGACACTGTGGTGGCGTCTACAGTGTTTTATGCAGTGCTCTGTTGGGGATGCGGGAGCACGGAGAGGGACAGGAACAGGCTGAATAAGCTGGTCAGGAGGGCCAACTCTGTTCTGGGCTGTCCTCTGCACTCTGTGGAGGAAGTGGGAGAGCGGAGAATGCTGACCAGGATGATGTCCATCATGGACAGCACCTCCCACCCCCTGCATGAGTCTGTGGAGTCCCTCCGAAGCTCCTTTAGCAATAGACTGCGGCACCCTCATTGCAGGAAGGAGCGCTTCCGCAGATCCTTCCTCCCATCAGCTGTCAGGCTCTTTAACAAAAAAATGGCTGAGTGTTAATACCTACCGTATGCATGCATGTACATTTATGTGTATGTATGTATATATGTGCTAAGCAACACGCTTATTTATTTATATATTTATTCATGTATTTATTTATTAACTTACTTATTACCTATCTATTTATGTCTAAAATGCCTTTCCTATTCCTGCATCCTCACCCTCTTGCTACTGTGACAACGAAATTTCCCGAATACGGAATGAATAAAGCTATCCAATCCAATCCAAAAAAGGCTTGGTCGCATTACGAAATTTTGATCGCATGACGGGCGAATTATTCGTTCGAAATTTCCGTCGTAAGACGAGAATTTTGTATGACGAGCGGTCGTGTGACGAGGTACCACTGTACTCACAGAAACACCATATTAGAGCTATACAGAAAAAATGACTGACGTGAATGACAACAGAATGTGGGTGTGATCGCTTGGAAAATGGACTGAAGCCATGGATCGAACACAATTTAACAGCTTTGCTAAAGGATTGAGAGTGATGAATGCCGGATGGCCAACATAGTCGTTCGGGTAGGCAGCGTCGCACAAGTTACGTGATGATTTGGAATGAATTGTTGATGCCCATATAACAGCGAGGAGAATGGATTGTGGATGACTGGGCTCAAGTGTCAGTCAGCACTGTTGTTCGAGCTTTCGCCAAAGCTGGAATCAAGTTCCCGGAATACACAACTCTGACTGACAGTGGAGCATAGCATGCTGAACGCCGAACTCTTTATATCAAATACAGACAACTTGTGTACCTTTTGCCTCAATAAAGCACTATCAAACCAAGTTTTGCTCATACTGTCTTTTAAAAAAAAAAAACACGGTAGCGGCTAGCCTAACATACGTTAACGGCTAGCATTACAAACGCTAGCCTAGTGTCATGCTAGCGCCTTTTCCAACGAAGCACCCTATGTATTGACAAAAAACAGAAAATATACCCGCAACTGAGACTGCGCCCTATCAGACGGTGCGTTTTTATAGGTGTGAAAATACGGTACTCTTAAATAAAATAAAGATTGTACTGTAGTTTGTTGTGTATATTCATAAGGCCGTGTTCTTCTTTCAACAGTCCGCTATCCATATGGCCAAAGTATCTTCCACGCAGACGATGGTCTAATTATGATACGTAACAACCTTCTTGCTGTTTTACTAAAAGTGATGGAAGGTATTTATTTTCCTAATGCTAGCCTCTTACTTATTCAGGGAGATGGCAGCATGAGATTGCACTGTTCCGACGATTGTCATTAATCTCCGTTGCTTTTTAGAGTACAGACGCTCCCCTACTTACGAACGAGTTAGGTTCCGAGCGATTGTTCATAAGTTGAATTTGTTTGCAAGTTGATTCAGTGCTATATTTTGTATTATAATTTATGTTTAAGGCCTATATAAGTATATTGAAGGTTTATACAAGTGCATTTGTATGTTTAGGGCTTGTATAAGTAACACGCATTGGTTTGTACTGAAAAAAACATTTAATAAAATGAAGAGAATATGTACAGTACTGTATAGAGAGAGAGAGAGATTTATGTATTAGAAACTGGCCGAAAGAAGCGATCTAACGACGATTGCACAGTTTTCTTCGTTTTTTCATCATAAATGATGCGGTAGCACTGTATGGCATCATTAAATTGATTTGCAAACTTTGTGCAACGTTCAATATTTGGGTCCTGCTGCTCGATCTTTCTGTTTATAAATGGTACTGACGGTCGAACGATTCAAGTTGTATGCCCGTGCAACGCTCACCACTCTCACACGCATCAAGCTTCGTTATTATTGCCACTCGTTTCAAATGAAATGGCTTGCCTCTTCCTTGCACCTCCCTCACTAGAAGCCTTTCACTTTTCACCAACCATATTGAATAATGGCTGCACGAGATATTTCATGATAAAAATGAAAAAGGTTCTTTGCGCACTGGAGATACGTCACGCACTTGCGCAACTTACGCACTGCAACAAACTGGGCAGATGAAGGTGGATGCTGGGTGAGCTGAGCGCTCACAGCGCCAGGCGTCGGTACTAGCGGCGGAAAGAAGCACTACTCGGAAAAAGGCGCGCAATACAAAATTGAAATTACGAACATTTTTCGACATAAACGCAATTTGCATGTACGTATGTACCGTTGTTCGTAAGTCGTATGTTCGTAAGTAGGGGAGCGTCTGTAACTAACATCCTTAAAAGGGGCTGGTACAACAACAAGAAAAGAGAAATCACAAACAAGACCGCGTGAAACGCTCCATGTACAGTAATACCTTGACATACGAGTGTCCCAACATACGAGAAATTTGAGATACAGACGCTCCCCTACTTACGAACGTGTTAGGTTCCGAGCGATTGTTCATAAGTTGAATTTGTTTGTAAGTTGATTCAGTGCTATATTTTGTATTATAATTTATGTTTAAGGCTTATATAAGTATATTGAAGGTTTATCTAAGTGCATTTGTATGTTGAAGGCTTGTATAAGTAACACGCATTGGTTTGTACTGAAAAAAACATTTAATAAAATGGAGAGAATATGTACAGTACTGTATAGAGAGAGAGAGAGAGAGAGAGATTTATGTATTAGAAACTGGCCGAAAGAAGCGATCTAACGACGATTGCAGTTTTCATCATAAATGTTGTGGTAGCACTGTATGGCATCATTCAATTGATTTGCAAACTTTGTGCAACGTTCAATATTTGGGTCCTGCTGCTCAATCTTTCTGTTTATAAATGGTACTGACGGTCGAACGATTCAATGCCCGTGAAACGCTCACCACTCTCACGCGCATCAAGCTTCGTTATTATTGCCACTCGTTTCAAATGAAATGGCTTGCCTCTTCCTTGCAACTCCCTCAATAGAAGCATTTCGCTTTTTACCAACCATATTCAATAATGGATGCATGAGATATTTAATGATACAAATGAAAAAGGTTCTTTGCACACTGGAGATACGTTCACGCACTTCCGCATTGCAACGAAGAAGAAGGTAGATGCTGGGTGAGCTGAGCTCTCACAGCACCAGGCGTTGGTATTAGCGGCGGAAAGAAGTACTACTCTGAAAAAGGCGCGAAATACAAAATTGGACTTACGAACATTTTTCGACTTAAACGCAATTAGTTGAATGTTCGTAAGTAGGGGAGCGTCTGTACGAGGAAAATTCAGAGCAAATTTTTGTCCCGAGATAGGAGACAAATTTGCGATGCGAGCATACGAGAGACGGTTACCGATGCGGCAACTAGGTGGTCCATTCCAAGTTGTGCAGTGATATTCGTGATGAGATGGAGAGGCTTTCCTTTTAATATGGTTAAAGGAGAAACAGTCACCCGGAGATAGCGTGACCGACAGGGCCGCACACAGTTTTTGCTCCAAGATCTACTTTTCAAGGAGCCAACCTCTCGCAATTTACTTCTTATGTTTCAGAAGGCCGGACCACGAGTTAGGCTTAGTATATTCATATTATATTACATACCATATAGAAGTATTGGTATGATGTACACCAGTGGTGTTCAAACCTTTTGCTACAAAATCTACTTTTCAGGGAGTCAACCTCACACGATCTAAATTTTTTCCAGGCTCATGACAAAGCTCAGCAGTTATGTATGTTGATATAGTTCACAATAGATTCTGTTTCAAGATTTATCAACATGTATGGGAGTAAGAGGTAACAGGGGTGAAAATCCACTCCCGATTCATGCACTAGCTTACTGCAGATAGTATGCCAAATTCATAATAATAATCGGACATAGGCCCTGTCGTCATTATCAAGCATTGCTAAGGAAACCAACAGACAGACAAATCTTATTGTCGAGCGATCTACCAGTAGTTCCTTGGCGATTTATTAGTAGATCACGATCTACATATTGAGCACCCTGATCTACGAAAAGGCCAGCAGAATCTACAAGGACTTGGAAAAAAAAGAAAGGAGCTGAGAAAGGGGATACTTTTGACACCAGTGGAAACCTTCAAAGCGAATCGTGGCTGGGTCGATAACTTTAAGGAACGAACTCGGATACACTCGATTGTAAGGCATGGGGAAGCAGCAAATTCCAACTCGAAAGCCGCGGCGGAACAAATTAACATCCTTTCCTCGGTTAAAACACAACAAGGTTGCATCCATTTTTAAGTGTGCATAGTAAGCAAACTTCATTTAAGTTAATTTGAAAGTTTATGTTGTTACGCAGTGTCACAAAAGTGTAGCGTACCAAATGTGTTGCCATAAAGTCTTGAGCTTGTATCTCAAGGTACTCCTGAAATAGATGGACACAAACTGCACGCAGAAAGGAGCCAGGGGAGATGCAACAAAATACATTGTAACGGCGACAGAGAAGTCACTATCTTTGTCGGACTTTTAATCTTGTAATTGGAATTTGAAACAAAACACGGCTACTGTCGTGTGCGGTCGATTGGTCGCCGGTCTTTCGGTCGCGGTCTTTAGGTCGCGGTCTTTAGGTCGCCCTGAAATTTAGTCGTCGGTCTTTTGGGTCGCCAGTCTTTTGGTCGCCTGATCGGCTGCTGCCACCTACTGTCAATTTAATAAAAAGCAAATTCACAGATGGTGTTTTTATTGAAGCAGTCCGAAGAACCTTCATTCTCTCTGGGAGAACTTGCAATGTTGAAATACTTTAGATTAGATGGTCATTTTTATCAAACAAATAAAAGTATTAGTATACTTTTAGTTAGACAGTACAGTGGTACCTCGTCATACGACCGCTCGTCATACAAAATGCTCGTCTTACGGGGGAAATTTCGATCGAATAATTCGCCCGTGATGCGGTCAAAATTTCGTGATGCGACCAAGCCAGGTGCCATGGCATTTTTTTTGCATATATTTCGTGTATAACAATATCTACGAGCACGGAACTAATTAATTCAGACGAGTTTCTCATAAGACCAGGAAACGCACAACGCGCGGGCAAAAAGAGGGCTTTCTGGGTAATGAAGTATACTCGTGCACACAACACCCATAGGCAATGGCAACCTTTCTTAGAATAAAACTTAGCTCAACTATTGTATTTCCTGTTATCCTTTCTCAGGAAAGATGCTCCCGCGATCGTTCTTTAAAGACTATTTCTCGTTGGCAAGTGGTCGTGCGTTATCCTATTGTGATGACATTTGTATGCGACATTATCGAAATATTTTGAAGGGTCGACAAAAACAAACAACTCTTGATGCGTTCGTTTTGAAGACTTCGGCGGAGCGGCCAGGTGGTGTCAACCCGTAGAACTACGTAAGGTAAAAAAGATTACAACAAATTTAGAATTTAGTTTTGTTTAAAGTTACATTAAACGTTGAGTGTCTGTATAGTTATCCAAGTTAATTTAAATTTGTTTGTTCGTTTACGAGTACATTTCCCCGCCTCCGTGTATGCCGCTGTCTATACCCTCCGCGAAATAATAATAATCGGACATAGGCTTTGTCATCATCATTGACTCGACAAAAGCCTAATTGTCATCATACCCAGCTGCGTATGACGAAATTGGTAGTGCTTCTCCATAAGGTGCGTTTTCCCGGCAAAAGACCGGGACTACTATTAAACACATTATTACTATCAAACCACTCGTTATTTATTACTTTGTCAATATATGGCGAATTATAAGAAATAAAACATTTTTTTCAATCCAATATCCTGTTTTTGGTGTTTTTTTCAGACTGTTGGAACAAATTCATTTGTTTCCCATTCATTTCAATGGGAAACTTCCGCTCGAGTTACGAGAATCTTGTCATACGAGCTCAGTCCCGGAACGGATTAAGCTCGTATCTTGAGGTACCACTGTATTTAGATCGTTTCAACAGTATTTACTCTAAATACTGTTGAAACAATCTAAATACTGTTGAAACGGTAACGATCTAAATATCTAATATCAAAATATTAATAAGAGCACTCATTTAACACATCAGCTGCTGCCATCGACTGTCATTTTAGCTCCAGTATTTGTATTTCATCAATAAGTGCGTATTCTACCCCGTTTTAGTGAAATGTAGGCCCTTTCGCAAATGGTCGTCGCATTTGGTCGCGCCGATGTTTATCGCTGTCTTTCCCCCGGGAAAATCACCCCCAATTAATGTCTGAAAAGCTCCAGTATTTGTATTTAATCATTAAATGCTGTTTTAAAAACTATTACCGTATTTTCACGACTATTTGCCGCATCATATTTTACGCCGCAGTGTCAGTAACAAGTGCTATTTCTGTATTTTAGACACACAAAGCACGCACCATTTCATTAGACGCATATATATTATATATGGATGAACATCGAAACACAATAGCGCTGGCTACCGGAAGCAGCTTATTTCCGGGTTCTGGTGCGCAGTGACTGCTGGGAAATATAGTTCTTGCGCGCAACACCCACACGCTAAAAACACGCTTTAAAAAGGCAACGGAAGCAAAACTGAGTTCGGTTGTACTTTATTTAGACATTTTACAACTTACGTCATCATCACCCACAAATCTATCAAAGTCCTCATTTTCTGTGTCCGAATTAAACAATTGCCCAAATGAGTCTTCCAAAACGCTGGGTCCCGCGGTTGTAGTTCTTAAGCCTCCGGGAATGACGGCAAGCTCCGAGTTATTATATATAATATATATACATAGTTCACAGTCTAGCTTTGAATGCTCTGTTGACGCCAACATTTAGCGGCAGGATTTCTTTTGTAAATACAGCCGAAATGACGGCCAGCACCAAATTAGTGTGGTCGCCATCATACTAACTGTATTGAAGAACTGGGTGTATTAAGAACTCTATATCCCAGCAGTCGCTGCGCAGTACTTTAGCTATGGGAAAATAGTAGAGTCGGGCTGATTGGTGTAGTTAGTTGTGTGTGTATGTATATGTGTGTGTATGTATGTATATATATATATATATATATATATATATATATATATATATATATATATATATATATATATATATATATATATATATATATATATATATATATATATATATATATATATATATATATATATATATATATATATATATATATATATATATATATATACACACACACACATAGTTCACAGTCTAGCTTTGAATGCTCTGTTGACGCCAACATTTAGCGGCAGGATTTCTTTTGTAAATACAGTGGTACCTCGACATACGATCTTAATCCGTTCCGGGACTGAGATCGTATGACGAGATTCTCGTAACTCGAGCCGACGTTTCCCATTGAAATGAATGGGAAACAAATTAATTCGTTCCAACCCACTGAAAAAACCAATCACAGGATAATGGATTGGAAAAAATGTTTTATTTCTTCTAATTCGCCATCTATTAACAAAGTAACACATAACTAGTGGTTTAATAGTAATAAAATGTGTTTAATCTAACTAAAATTGGGCAGATTTCGCCGACGGGAGACAGAGACGTTTGGGGGCGTGAGGGGTCGTTTTTTCTCCACGACAACGCACTCGTAAACGGAACAAACGAATTTAAATTAACTTGGATTAATATATAAAGACACTCAAACATACGTTTAATGTAACTTTACACAAAACTGAATTCTAATTTTGTTGTAATCTTTTGTTACCTTCGTTTTCCGGGTTGGCGGTTTGCCACGCCTCCACCCTCACGTTCGCTATCGATGGGCTGTTTGCTGTTGTTCTACGTATTCCCTTCAAAATATTCCGAAAATGATTCACACAAATGTCCTCACAATAGGATAACCCACGACCACTTGCCAACGAGAAATAGTCTTGTAGTACATTTTAGCGATCGCTCCGCTGCTCATAAAGACCGGCTCGCAACTCCCTCGTTGAAATGGCTCTGAATGCAGCCGCTTTGAACGGCGCCTATGAGAGAGAGTTGCGACCAGAAATATTACAAAGAGGGAATTGCGAGCCAGTGCCGCTGATGTTCTTAGGAGCAACGAACGAGAAGTAATATAATACTCCTCGTATTAGATACTAAAAATAACAGGAAATGCAACAGCTCAGCTTACCCACGTATTGATTGTGTGTAATGAAGTTTCATTCTGAGAAACAGTGCCATTGCCTATCAGCGTTGTGTGCACGAGTATACTTCATTACCCAGAAAGCCCTCTTTTTGGCCGCGCATGCGCGTTGTGCGTTTCCAGGTCGGAACTCGTCTGAATTAATCGTTCAGTGCTCGTAGATATTGTTATACACGAAAGATATGCAAAAAAGGCTTGGTCGCATCACGAAATTTTGATCGCATGACGGGCGAATTATTCGATCGAAATTTCCGTCGTAAGACGAGAATATTGTGTGACGAACGGTCGTATGACGAGGTACCACTGTACAGCCGAAATGACGGCCAGCACCAAATTAGTGTGGTCGCCATCATACTAACTGTATTGAAGAACTGGGTGTATTAAGAACTCTATATCCCAGCAGTCACTGCGCAGTACTTTATTTAGCTTTATGCACTCTGTGGTGAAGCTCTCATTATACTTGTATAATAACTATAAAAGCATTAAATTCAATCTTGGACACTAACTTAGTACAGAGGGATGCTGTAAAAATATACCTTGGACATTCACTGAGCACAAAGAGGAATGAGGGCACATGCTTTAAAAAAATCTTCAAAAAGGCACTGTGAGCAAGATGACGTGTGGACAAGCAACGAGCGAGATATCAAGTTTGTTTTATTGTTCCTACAATATAAACATACGGCGTTACATAAATCAAATTAAAAGCCTTTATTGTCATCATACACAGCTGCGTAAAAACGAAATTGTTGGTGCCAATCCACAAAGTGCGTTTTCCCAGTAAAAACATAAATAAGTAATATAAAAATATAAAATGTCACGTCCTGGCAAGGTCAATTCTAAAATATTGCACAATCTAAGATTTTGCACATCGTTACTGCACACTCCGAAGTTATTGCACAGAAAGGATTGTGTGCCGTGCTAAGGCAGGTTCAGACTCCTGATGGCTGTGAGAAAAAAGCTGTCCCCAAGTCTTTTTGTCCATGCTTTGTGAGACCTGTAGCATCTGCCAGAGGGCAGCAGCTGGGTCCCAAACAATGTTCTGCTGAGGTAGCAAGGGCTGGCAATGTCATCCAGTGAGGGCAGAGAGGAGCTGATGATCTTCTGGGCGGTGTTGATCACTCTCTGCATGGCTTTTCTGTCTGCTGCCTTGCTTCCAACGTACCACACTGTAATGCAGTATGCCAGGATGCTCTCCACAGTGGCTCTATAGAAGGTTACCAGAAGCTTAGTGTCCAAGTTGTTCCTCCTGAGTACCCTCAGGTAATGGAGTCGTTTCTGGGCCTTCTTCACCACTGCCGTGGTGTTGGTAGACCAGGAGAGCTTGTCCGTGATGTGGACCCCCCAGGAATTTGAAGGACTGGACCCTGTCTACGCATACTCCTTTTATGAGGAGTGGGGCCAGATCTGTGCTGCGTTTGCCAAAGTCCAGGATTATTTCTTTAGTTTTCGTGTTGTTTAGTGTGAGATTGTTCACCAAACACCACGAAGACAGTTTGTTGACCTCATCTCTGTAGGCCGACTCATCCCCTCCTGAGATGAGTCCGACCACAGTGGTGTCATCGGCAAATTTGATGATGGAGTTAGACCGGTGGGTTGGTGTACAGTCGTATGTGTACATGGAGTATAGAAGAGGACTCCGTACACAGCCTTGAGGGGAGCCAGTCCTCAGTGTAATGGAAGAAGAGCGGTGGGGATCAAGTCTAACAGTTTGTGGACGGTTGGTTAAAAAGTTCTTAATCCAGCAGAAGATGGAAGAGGATAGTGCAAGGTGGGAGTTTGTAAGCCAGAATGTCCGGTATTATAGTGTTGAAGGCTGCTACAGGTGGCTCAGTGCTGTGTGTAGAGCTACAGCGATGGCGTCCTCAGTGGACCTGTTTGCTCTATAAGCAAACTGGTGAGGGTCTACTGAGGGAGGGATTGTATCCCTGATGAGGCGGGCGACCAACTTTTCAAAGCACTTCATTATCACAGGTGTAAGTGCAACAAGCCTATAATCATTCAGGCTGTCAATGGTTGGCTTTTTAGGGACAGGGATAATGGTGGCAGATTTCAGGCAGCAGGGGATGATGGATTGTTGCAGGGAACAATTGAAAATCATTGTGAAAACTCCAGCCAGCTGGTCAGCACAGGCTTTGAGCACTTTCCCAGGTACTCCGTCAGGGCCAGCAGCCTTCCTGGTGTTCACAGTTCGCAGTACCTGTCTCACTTCATGTTCCTGAAGCTTCAGTGTATTGCTGCAGGGTGGTGGATGTGTTGAGACAGAATCCAATTTGTCAGTCTCAAAGCGGGCAAAGAAACAGTTCAGTTCCTCTGCTAGTGAGGCATCTGCGTTAACAGACACCTCATTATTGTCATTGTAATTGGTAATGTGTCGTATTCCCTGCCACATCTTCTTTGCGTTATTTTCTGTGAAGTGCTACTCAATTTTCCTTGTATATGCTGCCTTGGCCTTTTTAATGCCTCTCTTCAGGTCTGCTCTGGCAGCGCTGTATTATAGCTTGTCCCCTCACCTAAAGGCGGTGTTACGGCATTTGATGAGTGCCTGTGCCTCACTGGTCATCGAGGGTTTTTGGTTAGGAAAAACCTGGATACGTTTATTAACAGTGACAGTGTCCGTACAGTTTTTATGTAGGGAAGTACAGTGTCCGTACAGTTTTTATGTAGGGAAGTACAGTGTCCGTGTAGTTCTGGAGTTTGTGGTGTTCAAAGAGTTCCCAAATGGTGCGGGAAAAACAGTCCTGCAGCTGAGAAAGGGCGTCCTCAGGCCATGTTTTTATTATGTTCATTTGTCGGCTTGTTAACCTCCGGAGTGAGGTGTATGAGGGGGTGAAGGACAGCCAGAGATGGTCGGATCCAGCAAGGTGAGAGAGGGCTGTGGCTCTATGAGTATGTTTGATGTTAGAATAAACATGGTCTAAGGTTTCGGGGTGGTCAAGCTGCTGTTAGTTTACAGTCGCTAGAAGGAGGTGCCGTGCTAACGTTAGCATCCGGTGGGATGTAAACAGTCATTACAATGACTATCGTTAGCTCCCTAGGTAGATAGAAGGGCCTGCACCGAACTGTCAAGAGTTCTAAATCAGGGGAACAGTGAGTGTTAGTGATCCTACTGTTGCAGCACCAGTCGTTGTGTATGTACACTCACTTTCTTTCCCTTTGCCGCCTCCGTCGTACACTGGGTGGGCTGACTATCCACGGAGATCCCGGTGGTCTCAAGATGTCCTCGAGGATTTTGTAGGTTCGTTGGTAATTTGTTGTGATGGATATATCGCATCTCCTACCGAGAGTAATTAAATCCTGGCGACTGTAGAAAATGTTTGCCTCGCAGATGTTTATAAATAACGATAAGACTGACAAAAGAAAACACCAAACTGGAGAGCAAAGAGCCGCTGCACCCGTGCTCGCCACCATCTTGTCTCAATAGTTTATTGTTCCTACAATATAAACATACAGCGTTACATAAATAACCTTCATTATTTTGGGCTTTGAAGACTTCAGGTATTTTATGGTAATTTGCCTCCTTGCCCCCACCTATGCCTCCCTCGGCCATTTGCTTGTCACCACCTGGTCTCTAAATAGAATGTGGCCATGAGCGGTGGGGGGAAGGTTCTCTGGGTCCTGTAAATTTTGGTCTAAGCTTCACTCATGAACGACCCACAGATCAAGACCATAGATGAGGTTGGGAACGTAGATCGACCGGTAAATAGAGAGCCTCGCCTTTTGGCTCAGCTCCATCACCACGACTGACCGATGCAAAGTCTACATCACTGCAGATGCCGCACCGATCCGCCTGTCGATCTCCCGCTCCATTCAGCCCTCACTCGTGAACAAGACCCCAAGATACTTAAATTCTTCTACCTGGGGGAGGACCTGATCCCTGACCCGGAGAGAGCATGTCACCCTTTTCCAACAGAGGAACATGGTCTCAGATTCGGAGGTGCTGATTCTCATCCCGACCGCTTCTCACTCAGTTGCAAACGTTCCAGCAAGTGTTGGAGATCACGGCCTGATGAAGCCAACAGAACCAATGCAAAAAGCAGGGATGCAATACTGAGGCTGCCAAACCGGACCCTTTCAGCACCATGGCTGCGCTTAGATATTCTGTCCATAATTATGAACAGAATCGGTGACATAGGGGAGCCCTGTTGGAGACCAACCACCATTGGAAATGGGTCCGACTTACTGCCGGCTACATGGACCAGAGTCTGACACTGGTCATAAAGGGACTGGAACCCGCGTGACAGGGGTTCCGGAACCCCATACTCCCGGAGTGCCCCCCACAAGACTCCCCGGGAGACAGGGTCGAACGCCTTCTCCAAGTCCAAAAAACACATGTAAACTGGTTGGGGCGTACTCCCATGCCCCCCTGAGAACAAGTATGCCCACACCAGATCGGCGCCTCTCACCGTGAGCAACTCCAGAGCGGAAGAGAGTACAACCCTCCTCGAGAGGAGTGGTACCAGAACCCAGGCTGTGTGTAGAGGTGAGCCCGACGACATCAAGGCGGAATTTCTCAACCTCACGCACTAGCTCAGGCTCTCACCCAACCAGCGCGGTGACATTCCACGTCCCAAGAGCCAGTTTCTGGAGCTGGGGATGGGACCGCCAAGGATCCCTCTTTTGGATGCCCCCCAGCTTTCGAGGCACCCGACCTCTTTTGCCCCTCTCATAGGTGGTGAGCCCATGTGAGGGGGAACCCACATCTCCTCTCCGAGTGTAGGCACGGCCACCAGACGCTACCCATCATGCCCCTCCCCCAGGCCTGGCTACAGAGTGGGGCCCCGGTGACCCCGTCCGGGCGAGGGAAATTGCAGACCATAGTTCTTTCTCGTCACATTTTTCAGCTGGTTCACTACCAAAGGCAATGAAGTTCTCCTATTTCAATCCAAATTTGCCTAGTTCTTCATTCAGTCTTAAAGAAATTCACACCTGTAGCTGAACTTTCCTTAATTAATCCAGCTTCTGGATGTGTAAGAACCGCTGGAAAATATTTGTCACTGCTATCGTTGCTGCCGTCAGTACTTCGGGCGAAGACTGGTGAACTATCCGTAACATTGTTTGAGATGATTTAAGCTTGGTGCTTAATCAGAGCAGAGGCCTTTGTCCTGCCATATTGGAAACACTGCACGATTTTGGAGTCGGGGAACATGTTGCGAAACAACGGGCCCGCATGGTCGGCAGCACTTATTGGAATGTTATGTTCAAGTAATAAATGCCACGAAATGCATTTCTGCGGTCGTTGTTTTATGTCAAAATCTCTTTTTCGCCTGAGTCTTTTCCAAACATCTGGCTGATGTAAGGCTGCCTCTTCGTCAGTTTAAAGTTTTTTGTGTTTTGGTCCCTCCAGGTGCGTTTTGCAGTCATTAATTCCCCTGTGTGCCACACTGAAGTTGCACTGGCATCTTGTGCAATGTGCAAATGTTGGTCCTTTTGGAGCCGGCGCCAACATAGGATATTTTGTTGAACAAGAAGCAATACATTTCTGCGCGTGTCTGGATTTCTTAAACGTTTCGTCCAAATTACAATCCATATCCATTTTGTGTTTATTCCGAGGAGGCATTATTGAGTAGTGCTGTGTACACCAACTTGAACTTCTTTTATAGCAACCCCAGAAATGAAAGGATTTGTTTCAAAACAAAAGACTGGGGGTTTAGTCAGCCTTAATAATACTTATTCCCTTATGGAACAAAAACAAGAATTAAAATGTTAACGCGATCGTGGCCAACTGCAATTGATTCAGAATCGATTGCCATGCTGAAGTCGCACAAGACGAATCATTTGTCAGAACTTGTAACTCGGATGATTCACAATGCATTTTGTTACCGAATTCTTCCAGTTTACAGTGCAGCTGAATAAAGATGACGGAAGCCATAGCAATGGTGTGAATTTCGATGCATTTAAATTGGAAATTTGGTACTTTCCCAAAATAGTTGCTAAAAAATAAATAAAAGTGACAATTTCTTTGGATTTCCGGACTTTAGGGAGGCTGTCCGAGGTCCCCGGATTTTACGTTGTATTTCTGGGTAGACTCCGGAAATTCTGGGGTAGTTGGCAGCTCTGAATCACTAGGACACACAAACCCCACCACCACGATAAGGTGATGGATGACTCGTCGGGGGGGGGGTCCATGAATATGAATATGTTCATTGATATGTTCTGTCCCTTATTAAATAAATCACATTCAAACTAAAGCTTTTGCTAGATGTGAGGCATATTTACAAAATTACCCTGACAGCATACAAAACTAATGGGTCACTGTTTATTCGGTTGGAGGGTCACCATGTAAACAGGCCGTTCGATTCAAGGCCTGGACTGCTGGCAGGTCAGTCTAATAGTTGGACAGTTAGAATGTTATGCATTGATAATTCTGCACACCCCAAGAGAAAAACAACCACAAATTTAAAAAAAAGAAAGGGGGTGGGTGCATTTAAAATATTTTGCTAATACTAATTTTACTGTTTTGAGATGTTTCTGCACTGTATCACAAGGTACATACGGTCAAGGTAGGTTTCCCCTTGGTTTTCCGGCTCCTCATCTTCACTGCCAGCATCACCCAGAAGGATCTCCCTTTGTTTTGACACTGCCTTGGAAGCTGCCTGACGTATTGTTCGTTTTCGACTTACATCCTTATCATCATCACTGCAATCTGTAAAATTACATAAAAAAACAACAATAGAAATGCCAGTCATTTAACAAAAGAATAAGATTGAAAAAGCAAACATCCATCCATTTTCTTCCAGTTAAATCAGCCAGTTTGAAGGTAGTGGTGTGACAATATAGAGAAATGGTGATATATTACAAAACTGAAAAAAAGGAAAAGGGAAACAATTGGTCCTTAGCAAAATCTTCAGGTAAAATCTATTGGCGGATTGGCTGTTATGCTGGCGCCAGACGTCCAAAAAAAATTTGACTGGGAGGGGGGCAATTGAATGTTCATTTGCCCCCTCCCAGTTAAACCTATTGGACATCAAGCGTCTTTGCCACTGAAGCCAGAGTATTCCAAGCCAGTCTTGCTGGTTTTGGGGGTATTTACAGGTCTGTTCCCATTGATTTTGAGCGACTGCCTTATCATGTAGGAAGGAACATTCCTGGGTCAATAACCCAGATCTGCCAAACTACAAAAATCATATTTCACACTGGGTAAAGACATTTTTTAGATTTTGTGACTTTTTCCAAGTGGCATGTACCAAGCGCATGGTAACCACGAGGAATAAAACTGTCGTCAAAATGGAGAATGCACTCTCAGTCTGGGTCTCGGAATGTAGGGCGAAAATCATTCCTCTGGATACCAACTCTTATGATAGTTACAAAGTTCACAAGGATCGCCTGACACTTATCTTGAGTGGAAATGCCACTAGCTTCATGGTAAAGCCAGCCTTTTTAACCGTCCCCACGCTTTGAAAAACAAAAACAGAACATTGTTGCCTGTGTACTGGATGAGCAACAGAAAAGCTTGGATGACAAAAGATCTCCATTATGAGCGATTTCATAATTGCTTGTCCCGGACGTCAAGCTGTACCTCGCCAAAAAGGGGCTGCCCTTCAAGGTCCTCCTCCTACTGGACTGTGCCAGGGAACATCCCACCAACCTGATATGCGACGGGGTTCAATTGCAGTTCCTGCCCCCAACACCACTTTACTCATCCAACCTATGGATCAGGGGGTCATTCATGCATTCAAGGCCCTGTACACAACATCCACAATGAAGGGACTGGTTTCATCAATTGACCAGTCCAAATCAGACCACCAGCATCAAAGAATATTGGCACAAATACAACATTGCCACGTCTGTCGAACATCCAGATTGCAATTGGGGGCATGAAGGAGCAGACCTTAATTTCCAGCTGGAAAGGTTTGTGGCCACAAAAAGTCACTGAGGACTTTAAGGGGTCCACCCCCGAGGAGATTAAGGACTTCGCTGTTGATCGGGCAGTGGTGCTGGCTCGGTCCGTAGCCACCGAAAGATTTTCAGACATGACGGCGCAGGAGGTGAACACACTGCTTGAGAGCCACTCAACACTTACAACTGATCAAGACCTCATCGAACTGATGCAGTCGTCGAGTGAGGAGGAACAGGCAGCAGGAAACGAGGAGGGCCAGGAAGAGGAGGAAGGCGTGAATGAAGGATGTGGTTTGTCTTTGAGAAATCACCAGGAAGTCTTCGATAAGGCGCGCGATTTAAGACAACGGATCCAGGAGTTTGGCGATAACATGATCAGAGCCAACAAATTTGGCAATCGTCTGGATGGTCTCATAATAATAATCGGACATAGGCCCTGTCGTCATCATCAACAACAAAAGCCTACTTGTCATCACACCCAGAAACTGCGTATGACGAAATTGGTAGTGCTTCTCCATAAGGTGCGTTTACTCGGCAAAAGACCTAAATAAGTGATAGTTACGGACTTGTAATCTGACATTCTGCTGTCATGGATACAGGTCACTTCTCACTGTCTTTCAATTACCTTCGGCGGACCATCTCCTCCTGTCTCACTGCTGTCCAAGTCCGCTTTATCTATTCCTGCTCCCCGAAACACTTTTTCCCCCTATCGTGACGGAAAGACTCGGCGAGACACGATGGTGCTGGACGCGCGGACCCAAGACGCCTTTCCACGTCATTTACAAACACCATTTTGGGAATAATTTCCGCCAGCAAGTTTCCAGGTGCACACACAGAGGATTAGATAATAGACAAAGCGTGATTTATAGATGGGTGGATATTTTTTAACTCCCGTCACGACAGGAAAAAAAAGTGTTCCGGGGAGCACCTAGAAACTCGCTGGCGGACCAATCAGCCACGCGGTGCATTTAGGGCACATCACGTAAAAACAACGATTCATTCATCAACTCTGCTTTCAGCTGTAACAAATAAAAGTTGAGTTTACACACTTGGAGATGGTGAAGAAATTTGTCTATATTAGGATCCGACAGCCGGATTGGACAAAGATAAAAAGGGAATCGATCCACCCGCCCGCCCGCCCGCAATAGGGTCGACGGAGGTTGCCAGATCAGCGTTTATATCAGATTCATATTTTGTTGCCTACCTCACATTTTCTGGCAGCACATTGAGCTACAAAAAAAAAACCAAATGCTTCAACAATTTTCATTGTATTTTCACACAAAAAAATATTACCTGTGGTCCGCTTTCTTTTGGGTGTCCGTCTGCCAGACTTCTCAATCTTGGGTTTCTTTCCTTTTTTAACCTTTGTTTCTTCGTAGTCACTTCCTCCGTCTTCATCTTCCTCTCCAAAGTCGTTGTCTTGGTCATCACTACCAAAGTCATCTGCAAAATATTTTAACTAATGTCCTGTAGTGTACTCCTGTTGACAATGCTTTGCAAATATCTAAGCAAAGCTTTGATAAGCTTACCTGCTGAATCATTTTTGGTTTTGGGGAGTTTTTCCTCGGAGTCCTCACTGAAACAAAGAATGGGGTAAATGACATAATTCAGAATAATACACGTGTCAATTAAAATACTTATCAATAACTTTGCAAGTGGTAAATTCCTTTAAAGCCCCAGTATCCCGTTTGGGATTTCCAAACTTACTTCACTGATATCAATAGATTGGACTACGCAATCACAACCCTCTTTTCTTTTGCAACCACAGTTTTTCCTCAGCGATGTCACTGACATACAGCTTCCTGTCCCATTTCAAGATGGCAGCGCCTGTACGGGCAGCGATTAGAGGCTCTCTCTACTTGTACACTCTTTTCATGCGTTTTGTGTGTCTTGTAATAATAATAATCGGACATAGGCCCTGTCGTCATCATCAACAACAAAAGTCTACCGTATTTTCACGACTATTAGGCGCACAAGTCTGAAATTTTCTCCAAAATAGACAGGGCGCCTTATAATCCAGTGCGCTTTATAGATGGACCAATACTAAAATTGTTATCACGATAAAATAAAATAAGTCCATCGATAGGACAACTACGGCAAGCAGCCCCCGACTCAACTAATTTCCCGTAGATAAAGTACTGTGCAGTGACTGCTGGGATATGTAGTTATTTTTGTCAATACACCCAATGGATTGTGCCTGCCGATCGGCATCAACACTAGCTAGCTACTATTTGTGAACGAATTGTGGCCTGGCGATCGCCATCAACACAGCTGCGAGGCATGAAAGACAGCCTTGGAATACTAGTTACGCTAGCTACTAGCTAGCAACTATTTGTGAACGAATTGTGGCCTGGTGATCGGCATCAACACAGTTGCGAAGCATGGAAGACAGCCTTGGAATAATTACGCTAGCTACTAGCTAGCTACCATTCGGGAATGAATTGTGGCCTGGCGATCGCCATCAACACAGCTGCGGAGCATGGAAGACCAGCCTTGGAATAGTTACGCTAGCTACTAGCTAGCTACCATTCGGGAATGAATTGTGGCCTGGCGATCGCCATCAACACAGCTGCGAAGCATGGAAGACAGCCTTGGAATAGTTACGCTAGCTACTAGCTAGCTACCATTCGGGAATGAATAGTGGCCGCCTGGACGAACGTATTAAACTCAGCGTTTTCGATGAAAAAATGTTCAATTCGGACACAGATAATGAGGACTTTGATGGTTTTGTGGGTGATGATGACGTGAGTACATTGTAAAATGGCTAAATAAAGTACAACCGAACTCAGTCTTGCTTCCGTTGCCTTTTTAAAACGGTGTTTTTAGCGTGCCGGTGTAGCGTGCATTTGGTACATGTAGCACCAAATTAGTGTGTTCGCCGTTGTAGTATATTGATATTATTAGTGCAAAGTTATCACAGCCGTCAACCTGGGTGTATTGACAAAAGGACTATTTAGCCCAGCAGTCACTGCGCACCGGAAATAGCGTCTGTGGCTGCTTTCGTAGACAGCACTATTACGGTTCGATAATCATCCATATATATATATATATATATATCCATATATATATATATATATATATATATATATATATATATATATATCCATATATATATATATATCCATATATATATATATATCCATATATATATATCCATATATATATATATATATATATATCCATATATATATATATATATATATATATATATATATATATATATATCCATATATATATATATATATATATATATATATCCATATATATATATATATCCATATATATATATATATATCCATATATATATATATATATATATCCATATATATATATATATATATATATATATATATATATCCATATATATATATATATATATCCATATATATATATATATATATATATATATATATATATATATCCATATATATATATATATATATATATATATATCCATATATATATATATATATATCTATATATATATATATATATATATCCATATATATATATATATATATATCCATATATATATATATATATATCCATATATATATATATATATCCATATATATATATATATATATATATATATATATATATATATATATATATCCATATATATATATCCATATATCCATATATATCCATATATCCATATATATATATATCCATATATATATATATATATCCATATATATATATATATATATATGGATATATATATGGATATATATATGGATATATATATGGATATATATATATATATATATATATATATATATATATATATATATATATATGCCATGCCTGGCTTCACGAAAAGTGGCAGGCAGCGCCGGGCTTCTTACGCTACGATTTGTGAATGGATTGATGGAAATGACGGTGACTGAGAACGAAGAGAGGGGACCCGGCTTTTTGGAAGGCTCGTTTGGGCAAATGTTTAATTCGGACACAGAAAATGAGGACTTTGAGGGATTTGTGGGTGATGATGACGTGAGTGAGTTGTAAAATGTCTAAATAAAGTACAACCGAACTCAGTTTTGCTTCCGTTGCCTTTTTAAAACATGTTTTTAGCGTGTGGGTGTAGCGTGCAAGAACTATATTTCTCAGCAGTCACTGCGCACCGGAACCCGGAAATAGGCTGCTTCCGGTAGCCAGCGCTATTGCGTTTCGATGTTCATCCATATATAATATATATGCGTCTAATGAAATGGTGCGTGCTTTGTGTGTCTAAAATACAGAAATAGCACTCGTTACTGACACTGTGGCTTAAAATACGATGCGCCGAATAGTCGTGAAAATACGGTACTTGTCATCACACCCAGAAACTGTGCATGACGAAATTGGTAGTGCTTCTCCATAAGGAGCGTTTACTCGGCAAAAGACATAAATAAGTGATAGTTACAGACTTGTAATTTGGCATTCTGCTGTTATGGATACCTCGCGTCACCCCCCGAGCAGGTCACTTACCTATCCACGGTCTTTCACTTACCTTCAGTCAGCTAGTAGGAGGCAGATCACCACGCAAACATCTTTTCATATTACCTCAGAAGGGAATGTGTGTTGTGTTACCGCAAGTTTAGAGTTCTGATGGATATGGGGAAAAACTGTCCTGAACACTGTTCCCTCTAAGCTGCGCGCGTGCGCAATTGCGCACTACTCTCGTCTTCTCTGCGCAGCAGAAATCCTATGGCGCGCAGTAAAAAAAAAAAAACGGATTTTTTTTTTTTTTTTTTTTTTTTTTTTTTTTTTTTTTTTTTTACCCCTTTCTTCATGATGGGCTCGGTTCTAATGTCCAAAGAGCTCCAGTATTTGTATTTAATCATTAAACGCTGTTTTCGGCTGGATTTGACCGAATTTGAGAGCATTTTGAGCTGTTTGGCGAATGGACGTATATAGACGTTTTTTTGCCTCCATCGCGATATCATCACGACATTTTACCAAGGAATTCACTTCCCTGGGCTCGGTTCTAATGTCCAAAGAGCTCCAGTATTTGTATTTAATCATTAAATGCTGTTTTAGGATGGATTTGACCCGATTGCTGTCATTTTACGGCTCGGTTCTGCTACATCTGCCCGCCCAAGAGTGCTTATTCCCGGGCTGCCATTGATGGTAGACTAACATTGATTTTTACTATAATTTGGACAACACCGGCGGCGGGCCGGATTAAAAATCCTAACGGGCCGTATATGGCCCGCGGGCCGAGGTTGAAAAACTTGTACACACACGATCCGGGGGCGGGGCGAGCGCGCGAATCCCGTTTCGGCGAAACCTCCGTTCGGCCGAATGAACGTTCGGCGGAACGTCCATTCGGCGTCCTGCCCGTCTGTCAAACGTCCGTCGGCGAAACGTCTTTAGGCGAATCATCCGAGTACCGATGATGTCGCTCACACTGGTACTCAGTGCGCTCAGGGAGGTTGACTTTCTGCTCAGACCAACGAAAAATTAGAGGGAACATTGGTCCTGAAGCCTATTTGTCCGTACTTTTTGGTTCCTATAGCGTCTGCCAGAGGGCAGCAGCTGGAACAGATTGTGAACAGGGTGGTATGGGTCCCCTATGATGTTCCTGGCTCTGCTGAGGTAACGAGGGCTGGCAATGTCTTCCAGTGAGGGCATAGAGCAGCCGACAATCCTCTGGGCAGTGTTAATAACTTTCTGCATGGCCTTTTGGTCTGCCGCTGTGCTTCCAGCGTACCACACTGTGATGCAGTACACCAGGATGCTCTCTACAGTGGTTCTATAGAAGGTTATCAGAAGCTTGGTGCCCAAGTTCCTCCTCCCAAGTACCCTGAGGAAATGGAGTCGTTTCTGAGCCTTCTTCACTACTGCCGTGATGTTTGTAGACCATGAGAGCTTATCCGTGACGTGGACCCTGTCTACACATACTCCATTTATGAGGAGTGGGGCCAGATCTGTGCTGTGTTTGCGAAAGTCCAGGATTATTTCTTTAGTTTTCGTGGTGTTCAGTGTGAGATTGTTCACCGAGCACCTCGAAGACAGTTTGTTGATCTCATCTCTGTAGGCCGACTCATCCCCTCCTGAGATGAGTCCGACCACAGTGGTGTCGTCAGCGAATTTGATGATGGCGTTAGACTGGTGGGTGGGTGTACAGTCGTATGTGTACAGGGAGTATATAAGAGGACTCAGTACATAGCCTTGAGGGGAGCCAGTGCTCAGTGTAATGGAGGAAGAGAGATGGGGACCAAGTCTAACAGTTTGTGGACGGTTGGTTAAATTCTTAATCCAGCAGCATATGGAAGAAGATAGTCCAAGGTGGGAGAGTTTGTCAGTCAGAATGTCCGGTTTTATGGTGTTGAAGGCTGAGGTCACGTAGTTCCCTTGGTGTTTCAGGTGGCTCAGTGCTGTATGTAGAGCAATGGCAATAGCATCCTCAGTGGACCTGTTTGCTCTATAAGCAAACTGGTGAGGGTCAACTGAGGGAGGGATTGTATCCCTGATGTGGCAGGTGACCAACTTTTCAAAGCACTTCATGATCACAGGCGTAAGTGCAACAGGCCTATAATCATTCATGCTGTCAATGGTTGGCTTTTTGGGGACAGCGATAATAGTGGCAGATTTCAGACAGGATGGAATGATGGATTGTTGCAGGGAACAATTGAAAATTCTTGTGAAGACTCCAGCCAGCTGGTCAGCACAGGCTTTGAGCACCTTCCCAGGTACTCCGTCTGGGCCATCAGCCTTCCTGGTGCTCACAGACCGCAGTACCAGTCTCACTTCCTGTTCCCGAAACTTCAGTGTATTGCTGCAGGGTGGTGGTGGGGGTGTTGAGACTGGGTCTGATTTGTCAGTCTCAAAGCGGGCAAAGAAACGGTTCAATTCCTCAAATAGTGAGGCATCTGCGTTAACAGACATATTATTGTTATTGTTGTTGGTAATATGTCGTATACCTTGCCACATCTTCTTTGGGTTATTTTCTGTGAAGTGCTCCTCAATTTTCTTAGTATATGCTGCCTTGGCCTTTTTAATGCCTCTTTTCAGCTCAGCTCTGGCAGCTCTATATTTTATCTTGTCCCATGATCTAAAGGCGATGTTGATCACTTTCTGCATTGTCGCAAGTTGTTCGTCAAAACCGGACTTTAAATTCAGCTATAACCGTTTAGACTTATTAAACATCGGTTACAGGGACCAAATTAAGGTTTTGGGCGATTTTCACCGAGAACATACCATACCTAAAGGGATCGCGACACTAGAGGTGGCCCCATGGTTTGTTTTCGGATCTGGTCGGCGAAAGAGAAGGCGTTGTCATCCCCGGGGTATTCCGGGAACTTGATGCCAGCTTTGCAGGAAGCTCGAACAACAGTGCTGGCCAAAGCCTTTCGCCACGGTGATTCCCCTCGCTGTTATATCGTGTTCGATCCATGGCTTCAATCCAATTTCCAAGCGTTCACACCTGCATTCTTTTGCCATTTCACGGCAAGGATGTCCTCTGTAGAGCTCTAATGTGTTGTTTCTTTGAGTAGTGAGGGTTTTGGGAGGTTAAAAGCATGGGAGCACATGGAAGTCAACTGCCTCGCCACTCGTCTGGGATGTTTTGAATGGATTTACCGTAATGCTTGGAATACGTGGGGCTGCTAGTTTTAGGGTGAATGTCCACTGGGTTGATCGCAATAAGTAGCGTGTCACTGAAGCGGTCAGGGTCATACAAAAAATTGAATCACGTCTCACAGAGAGAGAGGCCTTGGAGAAATATATCGCCCAAGCTCTGGCCACTGGTGCTACCCGCCTATCTTTCACGGCAGTCGGTGCAGGGTTCTTCAAGAAAGATGGTGGCCTGAGACAGTGTATTTACTATCGAGCGTTGAACAATATCGCCAATAAGAATCAACGCCCTCTTCTGCCCGTCGACATTAAGCCCCCTTCATAGCCCCTCGATTTACACGAAACCTGATCCATGCACCACATATCAGCTCGTGGTATCATCAGGGAAGGTGATTAGTGGAAGACAGCTTTCAATATGGCCCTTGGCCACTTTGAATATTTAGTCAGTGTTTGGACTCACCAAAGCCTCCAGTGTTTGCCAACACCTCGTTAATGACATCTTCAGGCACACAATTAACAAGTTTGAGGTGGTTTACCTGGCCAACATCCAGGTTTTCTCCCCGAATCCCTGCAAAAATGAAAAGCACGCCCGGCAGGCATAGCGGGTACTGGAGGATAAACTTTTAGTGAAAGCAGAGAAGTGCTTGTTCCATGTTCCAGAGTCGACATTCCTGTGCCCGTTTTGGTCCTGACTTTAAAAATCTGGAATCTTATATCGGACAAGAGACTCAACCCATTACAAGCCAGGTGGGCAATGTTCCTCTGACGTTTTAACTTTACAACGTCATAACCCAGGCTGGTAGAATAGAAAGCCTGACCCATTGACCTGTCAGTTTTCACCTAACAAACCCGAGGAGGAACCCACGTCCATACGCCCACAGACCTGCTTCCTCGCTGTTATTGAGTGAGATATCGGGGGAAATGTAAAGGATGCTCTGTGTGAGCACCTGGACCCACAGGAAGGTCAACAAACATATATTTTTCCCCGACACCCTCCGATCACAGGCCCTGGAGTGGGCTCACTCATCCCGCCTGTTCTGCCACCCTGCCATCGGATGGACAAAAGCGGTGCTCCGCCTGCGGTTCTGGTGGCCTTCAATGACAGAAGAAACAAGAGCATTCGTGATGCCATGAGTGGTATGTGCACACAGCAAGAACAGCATGAAAGCCCCCATCTGCGCTCCTCCATCCACTACCCATCCTGAGCCATCCCAGGTATCGCATTGCTCTGGATTTTGTCACCAGGCTTCCACCGTCATTCTCACTATAATGGACTGGTTCACAAGCAGCCCACTTAATCTGGCTTCGCAAATGTCTTCAACCAGTGAGACCGCAGAGTTGCTCACCACCCACGTGCTGCGTTTACATGATATTCCACCAGATATAGTTTCTGATTGTGGATCACAGTTCACCCCACATGAATGGAAGGCATTCTGTGGTGCCCTGGGCATTGGCATTAGTCTTAACTTGGGTCACCACCCACTGAATAATGGCCAATGCAAGCACACCGACTAACAACTCGAAGGTGCTCTCTGTTGTTTCACCCAAGGCCATCACGCCACTTGGCACAACTTCCCCCCATGGGTTGAATACGCCAAAAACCAGAAGAGGGGCATTGCTTTCCCATCTGCCCAGATCCAATGTCATGTTGCACCATGGTTTGGCAACAAGCCCGATCTAAACTTCGTAGTTCCAACCAGTCCAAAGTTCGGTCTGACCGGCGTTGTGCGCCTATGCCGTGGGGGAGAAGGTATGGCTCTCCTCCAGGTCTCTGCCGTTGATGGAGGAATCCAAAAAGGTGTGTCCCCGGCTTGTGGGTACTTATGAGATGGTGAAGGTGGTGAATCCAACCGTGATACATCTCAGCCTCCCTGTCCATGTCTGCATACACCCGAGGTGCCGCATCACCCAGGTAAAACCGATCAAGACGAGTCGATTGTACCCCCACATTTGGTCCCTTCCTCCGCCTCTGGAGATCGACGGTCAGCCTGCCTTTCGGGTGCGTTGGTTGTTGGAGGTCCGTCGCCAGGGCCAGGGTCTTCAATACCTTATGGACTGGGAGGGTTATGGTCCTGAGTGCCATCCTGGTCCATCCTTTCCCTTCCCTATCCCATGCCCTCATAAGGGCCTTTTACCGTGCCCATCCGGGCACTCTCTGTCATGCGCCAGGTAGCGCCTGCCGAAGAGATGTCCTCCTTATGGGGACAGTCTGTAATTATTTTCTTACTTGATAAAGGAGTTGCGGCATTTCATGTAAATGTTATGAAAACGTTGCAAAATTCTAAAACTTGTTAACTTGGGTTAAAATGGTTAAGTACAGTCATAACTCTACTTATGAAATTAATTGGTTCCAGAACTTTTTTTCTAACTTGAAAATTCCGTAAGTAGAGCAGTATTTCATATGTAAATTCTCTAATCCGTTCCACGGTCCTCACACAACTACCATATTTACTCTCATATAAGCTGCCTTCGCGTATAACCCGCACCATTAAAATTGCCTTGAAATTGTTGAATTTTACAATTTCTCGTGTATAAGCTGCCCCCTGATTGTCAATTTAAACCTTCATATTTATGGTTTTAATAGGGAGTACAAATTTGTTACTTTGAAGGGACAATCTTAAGAAAAATCCATCACGTGGTATTTCTGAGATACTGTATGAATCAAAAGCATATTATTAGGGTCAATTTCAGGGTTAATATGCCTGTCTTTGTAAATACAAAATATCAAATTATTCAATTTGAAAAAAGAAATAAGTCTATCTTGATGAGAATCCGATGCTTTTTAATGACATAAATTACAATTTTCTAATCAGAAGTTTAAGATGTGGTGGCTATATTGCTTCTTATGTCGAAATATCTCAATTTTCTTCGATGGTTCATATTACTACAATAGTTTGTTTCGTAATCACTAATGTACAATCATTTCCTTTCTGTGTTCTGAAATGGAGGGTGTTATTTGCACGTAGACAAATTCAAAAAGGAAGTAACGCAAGCACAAACAGGAAATACGCCCATAGCGCTTTACGTAGAGTTCACCAAGTCTCTGGGTGCAACAATAGCATACACATTACGTAGATATCAAGGTTTATATTTTAACGATCGATCGCAAGACCTTCAATCAGCCTTAAGTATTGTGATGTGCTGACATGGTAAACGCTACGGTCAGAATATGTTTAACTGCAATAAGATGGCGGTGCCCCAAGCGAGCAATAAAAGACACAAGTCTACTTACGTCTGGCCAGACGGAGCACGGTTAACTATGGTAAGATGGCCGTGCCCCGAGTGCGGGAACAAGTTTTTTTCACGTTTTATCCAAAATACGGTTTATTTTTTTCTTGAATTATATTCGTTAACTCAAAATACCTTTTGTTGAGCGTTTTATCTGGTAATCTTTTCTTTATTTTTGAAACAAATGACCGTATCGCCCGCATTGTCTTGCATCATGACGTCGCAGCGCCAGCACATCATGACGCCACGGCGCCATTTTGTCGTGACGTCATCGTCGTCAACTTAGTTTCATGCATGTCGTGTTTTTATGTGCATATAAACCACACCCTTGATTCAGTTATTATATACTTATACGCGAGTAAATACGGTAAACCCTTTAAAATTTGTTGTGTGAAACACAAAAGAGAAAAAATGATTATAAAATTATTTATTGATGTCCCAAAATGAATAACAAGTATAAATACAAAATTGTGTCACAGTAAGAATGTACCCCGGAACCTTAACTGTTTGCCACCGTTTCTCCACGTCACTGTTATGATGCAACGATTGGTTGATTGCCGCCACTGATTGTAAATGACTAAGTGTTTTGTTTACTAAAATGTTCTGAAACTGTTACCGGGTAAGCGTGCATTATTTACTCGGGTTATAACAACAACTTCTTAAACTTCTGGTATGAAAATTTTAATTTCTGTAATTAGAAAGCATCAGTTCTCATCAAGAGAGACATTTCTTTTTTCAAATTGAATAATTTGATATTTTGCATTTACAAAGACAGGGATATTAACTTCCTTATGATATTGACCCTAATACTGTGCTTTTGATTCATACAGTATCTCAGAAATACCACTTGATGATTTTCCCTTCAAAGTAACACATTTGTGCTCCCTATTAAAACCATGAATATGGAGGTGCAAATTGGCAATCAGGGGAGCGGCTTATACGCGAGAAATTGTAAAATTCAAAAACTTCAAGACAACTTTCATTGTGCGTCTTATACGCACGGGCACCTTATATGCGAGTAAATACGGTAACCCTTTTATAATTTCTTTGAAATATAATTTCGCACCCATCTTTTCACTACTCGTTCTAACCTTAGAGCTGCCAACCTCCGTCGACCCCATTTCAGGAGTGCCCTTGTCCCATTTCCGGAGTGAATGTGATTCACGCAAAATTGATAAAAAAAATTAAAAAACATAAGCGTAGGACAATTTAAATCAAACTGTTATCATCATGTTTTTACATTATTTGAAATATTGCATTTTTGTGATCTATTGAAAAAGTACAGCATAATGAAAATAAGTTTATCTTTGTGTTTGGGTCCTTCTACGTGGGTTTTCCAGTCAGTAATTCCAACAAGTGTCACGTTGAAGTCGCAGTTGCATCTTGTGCAATGTGCAAATGTCAGTGATGTGCTTCAACATGGGATATTTCGTCAAATACGAACCAATAGACTTCTGCGAGTGTCTGGGTTTCTTTTTAGAAGTTCCATCCAAATTGCCATCCATTTTGTACTTAACACGAGAAGGCATATTGATAATACTTACCAGTGCTGTGTACGCGTAGTTCCTTTAGAACAACCCCGGAAATTATAGGGTTTGTTTAAAAAAAAAAAAGAAAAGAAGACTGGTACTTTAGTCAGCCTTAATAATACATACTTCCCTTATGAAAAAAAAACAAAAACGAAAATGTTTAAGCGATAGAGGCTACCAATGCAATCGATTGCCACGCTGAAGTCGCACAAGGCGAATCATTCGTCAGAACTTGTAACTCGGATGATTCAAAAATGCACTGGTGTTACCAAATTCCTCCGGTTTACAGTGCAGTTGAATCAACATGGTGGAAGCCATCGAGATGGTATGAATTTCAAAGCATTTAAATCGGAAATGTGGTACTTTTCCAAAATGGTTGCTTTAAAAAAAATAGTTCTTTCACACCTATAAAACGCACCGCCCTAAAGGCTCGCGAGTGTATTTTCTGTTTTTTGTCAATACATAAGGCGCTTCGGGCTAAAAGGCGCTAGGACTGTGCTAACCAATGTCATGTTAGCTATGCTCGTGTATGTTATGCTAGCGAGTTGATTTTTCTTTATACCAAAAATACTACGGAGGAAATTCATTTCGGTCACGACCCACAGATCAAGACCATAGATGAGGTTGGGAACGTAGATCGACTGGTAAATAGAGAGCCTCGCCTTTTGGCTCAGCTCCTTCATCACCACGACTGACCGATGCAAAGTCTACATCACTGCAGACGCCGCACCGATCCGCCTGTCGATCTCCAGCTCCATTCTTCCCTCACTCGTGAACAAGACACCAAGATACTTAAACTCCTCCACCTGGGGAAGGACCTGATCCCTGACCTGGAGAGGGCATGCCACCTTTTTCCCACTGAGGACTGTGGTCTCAGATTTTTGGTGTTGATTCTCATCCCGACCATTTCACACACGGCTGCGAATCGTTCCAGCGAGAGTTGGGGATCACGGCCTGATGAAGCCAACAGAACCGCACCATCCGCAAAACGCAGGGATGCAATACTGAGGCCACCAAATCGGACCCCCTCAATGCCACAGATGCGCCTAGATATTCTGTCCATGAAAGTTATGAACAGAATCGGTGACATAGGGCAGCCCTGGCGGAGTTCAACCCCCAATGGAAACCGATCCTACTTACTGCCGGCTACGCAGACCAGACTCTCACACCGGTCATATAAGGACTGGACCCCACGTATCAGGGGTTCCGGAACCCTATACTCCCGGAGTACCCCCCACAAAACGCGCCGGGGGACACGGTCGAACGCCTTCTCCAAGTCCACAAAGCAAATGTAGACTGGTTGGGCGAACTCCCATGTCCCCCAGAACCTTGCTGAGGGTGTAGAGCTGATCCACTGTTCCACAGCCAGGAAAAAAACCACACTGCTCCTCCTGAATCCGAGATTCGGCCTCCCGGCGGACCCTCCTCTCTAGAATAGACCTTCCCGGGGAGACTAAGGAGTGTGATAAGAGTGTATAATTGGAACACACCCTCCGGCCGCCCTTTTTAAAAAGGGGAACCCCCACCTCGGTCTGCCAAACCAGAGGCACTGTCCTTGATGTTCACGCGATGTTGCAGAGATGTGTCAACCAAGACAGCCCCGCAACATCCAGAGCCTTTAAGAAACTCCATGGATGAAAAAAAGGACATCAATTTTCCTTAGCTGCCAACAACTCCGGAATTTCAAGAGTTTAAGCAGAAAGGCAAGGCAAACTCCGGGACTCCAGACAACCTCCTTAAACTCCGGAAATCCCAAAAAAATGTCACTTACATTTTTTTGATAAAATCATTTTGGAAAAGTACCAAATTTTCTATTTAAATGCCACGAAATTCACACCATCTCTACGGCTTCCACCATCTTGATTCAATTGCACTGTAAACTGGAAGACATCGGTAACACGAGTGCATTGTGAATCATCCAAGTTACAAGTTCTGACGAATGATTTGTCTTGTGTGACTTCAGCGCATATCGATTTTGCGTGAATCGCATTCACTCCGGTACTCCTGAAATGGGGTCGACGGAGGTTGGCAGCTCTGGTGTAATGATGACAGTTCATTTTATATTTTGGTGGGAGACCTGTGCAGTACGATTAAGTTGAATTGAAGATGGTGGTTTAATGCACAGGTTATTGGGCGCCAAATTCCAAGTCAAGCTCCCAGCCACCCAGCCCGCTCAGAGCGCTCTGTTATCAGATAAGGGGTGCAACAACGTTCTCCATAAAGGTCGCCCGGAGATCGCATTTCTGGAGAAAAAAAAAAAAAACAATTCTCACCGAGGCTCCCGTCCATCCACTCCACTGAGAGACCTATTCTCGGATAAGAGTGACGCCCCCCGCCCAGTGCCCACCAGTTTTCTTCTTCCGAGCTGAGTGGAGTGACGGTGCCCTGTGTTCTGCCATTTTTCTGGGTAGCAAGCAGGAGAAAGGGAAGTGTCTTCCGCCAACTTGAAAGTTTCAGCTTGAATTTTCACATTTCCATGAACATGTTTTATTTGGATACTCGATATAAAACCACAATAGACTTAAAGCTGCGAAGTGGTGAAGGATGACAGGGGGTGAAAACCCTGATGTCATTTTTGTTCTGTTTTTTAGAGCCCTACAAAAACATTGATTTGATCCAAACTGGCTGCCATCTTGTCCTGCAAAGTGTGCATTTAAAAGCCCATTTTTAAAATGTTTTGCCAATCAGATTTTTCATAATGGTGGTGAATAGAAAGCTATTTTGGTATAGAATCTGAAAAATGTGAAAGTGCAGATATCTGCCTTTCTTGAAAATCTCGTGTTTTGAAATGTTCAACGGAAGTGTGCACTCGCCGCAAATTGCTGTAATAAAGGTTTAGAATTGTATTTGTGTTAAAATTGTGTTCAAATTGAATTAATGTTTTGTTTGGCTCAAATATAAGACAATCCTGATTTGAAGATGACCCCGTTTTTCAAGACAAGTTTGAAAAAACACTTTTTGCACACCAAAGTAAATTATTATTCAAAAAACAATTACAGTACATCTGAAACAAATAACAAAAAAAATGAGAGAAAGCATGTTATTTACCTTGAATCAAATCATGCAAAAACTGTCTATCATTTCTAAATATCTGAATATTTAAATATGTAAACTAAAGTGCAATCAGATTTGTAAATGAATCGCTTATGGTTTTTGAAATGTAAATTAACCAATTTACTGTGATGAAACAACAAAATTGCATTAACTGCATTGAATATCAATGTGTTCAGCATTCGCTTCAAGGAATTTGGGCATCATCTGGCGTTGTGGATGGGAATAATGTCTAGACTCAAAATTTAAGATGACCGGCACTTTTTAGTCTTATTTCACTGCAATAAACAGTCTTATATTCAGGCCATTACAGTAATAATCGTCAACACCAAAAATAATAACTAGATTATTAATAGTAAACTCATTATTAAGATAGTCAAAAGAAAAATAATCGGTTGGGACAGACATTGTCCATGCCACAATTTCTGATTTCAGAAAAGACAGTAATTGTTCTCGGCTCATAAATATATTATTGACAGTGCTTGTCCTAAAGCAGGAGTGGCCAAGTCCGGTCCTCGAGAGCCCCTATCCAGTCTGTTTTCCACGCCTCCCTTCACCAACACACCTGAATCAAATAATCAGGATCGGTTTGAAGCTTCTGCACCAGCTTGCTCATTTGATTCAGGTGTGGCAGAGGAGGGACATATGGAAAACAGACTGGATACGGGCTCTCGAGGACCGGATTTAGCCACCCCTGTCCTAAAGTATCAAACAAAAATATTTTGACAAGCCCGACTTGCATTTACCTTTCATCCTGTGAATCCTTGGAGCGCTTGTGCTTTTGCTCACGGGGTACTGCACGCACTTTCTTGGGCTTTGAGTCACCATACTCCTCATCTAAAGAGAAAAGATCCCAATTACCGAGCAGATACCTCAGCAAATTATTTAACAATTTATTTATTTCGACGAACCTTTTTTTTTAAACAATAGCCTTCTACATCTTAGTTCATTGATTTGTAGCCTTTAAAAAAATATTCAAACCCCAATCAGTTTTCCTGATTCAGATTGTTTAAAGATGACGTGATCGAGCTCGATTTCCAATCGTGTTACCGGATAGGGCACCACCCTTATTTTTATAGCTCTGTATTATTTTGTTGGTTATAGCCCTCAACTTATTCACTGCCATTGACCCTTAAAGAAATAAAATGCTGGCATTGAGTGTTTAACTGTCTGCGGTGAAGGCAATGTTCCCTCTAAGCTCTCGTGTTGTCCGCGCACAGAAAACATTATGCAGCGTACAAAATAAAATCCAACCTGAATTAAAAAAAATAAAAAATAAACGCATTACATTTTTTCGGTGCCATTTTGTAATGCAAGTCAGAGAGTGGCAGTCTGTCACTGACAAACGACAAGAAACGGTAATTACGGATAAAGCTGTGACCAACAATGTTCAGCCAATGATATGATGCGGTTGATGTCACGTCTTTACTTCTGCGGAATGAGTAAATGTTAAAGACATTGATTGGCTGCGTTAGTTACAAGTTATGCGGAGGTGCATGTGTTTTGCAACTTAGCATACAGCTAACGGTTCTGTAGAGCTGCTGCCAAGCCTCTATCATGGCAAAACAAGCTAAAGTTAAAAAAAGCGCGTCTTTTAAGATGGAATGTGTTAGAATTATTATGTAATATTCTATATGTGTTGTAAGCATTTTTCAATAAGTAGTAAAGCTATAAATCAAGTCATGGGAAGATGGACTTTTTTTCCTGCACAGTCCTCTCCTCAAGGGCAAAGAGGCCAAGGCGTTACGGACACTTTTTCCCAGCAGGACCAAATGAGACTGTTATGTCGGGGCTCCGCCAGCAGATTTGAAAATACGGCTTTGTTGACATTATAATACTGCTTTGTTGACATTATAATCCTGCTTGGTTTACTTAAGAATGCTTTGTTTACCTTATAATGAAAATATTATGCACCATTGTTTTGGGGTTGTCACACCATTTCATTTTCAGACTGTTGTTTTTCTAAACCAGAAGGTGTTATTGTACTGATTACATAATCATGTTTTTCGAATGTCGCGATTAAATACAATGATTCAGTTACTAGAATTTAGAATGCACTGGGGGCTAAGACGACGCCACACGGCATTTTCCTTGCAAGTGTAACCAGAAATGTTGAGATGTTTTTCCTTTTTTAATTAAATATTACTAATAATGATTTAAAAGGTTTGAATCGTTATTCTAACAGAATGCCTGTCGGAGAATGTGGAAATAGAAGAACAAGCGGTGAAACTGGGTGAGAAAGTTGTCCTCTGCAAAACATGCAGCAAAGTTGTAAGCGAGTTTTCCGATGGAAAAATATTGTATATAAATGAAAGCTTTACTATGTCAAGTGACGTATTCAGCATAAAAGTCATTTGAATGAGAATGAAAAGTGAGAAAGAAATATAATAACTGAAGCCGGGGTACAGTTTATATGCGCATAAATTAGAATTGACATGCATGAAACTACAAGGTGACAAAGACGAAACGCCAAAACACAAGAGAACGCGGCCGATACGGTCATTTATTTAAAAATACAGTAATACCTCGACATACAAGCAATTTGAAATAAGAGTACAATTTTGAGCAAATATTTATCTTGCGATAAGAGACAAATTTTGATATACGGGCATACAGTGGACGCGAGAGGCTGCTCATAAGGACATCATGGGCACTGTCTTTCTGATCGCAACTCCCTCATGTAATCTCTCTACGAGCACTGGGCAGAGCTAGTTCGCTAATACGACGAGTACTACTTCCCGGGCAATTTGGCAAGTGGTCGTGTGTTATCCTATTGTGAGGACGTTTGTGTGCATCATTTTGGGAATATTTTGAAGGGAAGACAAACGCAAGCAACCCTTGATAGGTTGCATCTGAAAGTCAGGGTGGAGGTGGGGCAAATAGAGCTAACCTGGGAGAAGAAAGGTATACAAATTTAAAACAAGAATTAAATTTAGTGTAAGGTTAGATTAAACTTATTTTTGAGTGTGTCTGCATCATAATCCAAGTTAATTTAAATTTGTTTGTTATGTTACGAGCGCGTTGCCATGCAAAAAGTCTCTCCCCCCCTCTCTCTCTCTGTACCTCTCTCTCTCTCCCCTCCACGAAATCCGTCTAGTTTTAGTACTATTAACCCTAGAATGGTAACCCTCTATTTCAGGGGTTACCTTTCACGCTTATGAAATAGAGGATTACCATGTTCCAATGTCCCCTCTAAGCTGCACGCGTGCGCAATTGCGCACTACTCTCGTCTTCGCCGCGTACACCAATCATTGGATTGGATAACTTTATTCATCCCGTATCCGGGTGCACAAAATAAAATCCAACCTTTTTTTCCCCCCATGATGGCACCGTTCAGGCGGCAGCCAGTGGCAGTAGCTCTGTCCACTCATGTTTTTTTTGTGTTTTACAGCCCTTCTATCTTTTTTTTAATTACATTTTAATATTTCTTAATACATTCCTTTTTACTTTACTGTGCAAATAGAAGAACAAGCAGTGAAATCGGGTGAGAACTGTCTAAATCTGCTGTGTGTGGTTGTGCGCGTGCGTGTCTAGTATGTGTGATCGTTTGTCTCCAACCTACACAATGGACTATAAATGGAAATTAGCCCTCGGCTACAATCTTACATATATATGTTCATTAACATGAATATGTTCATTAATATGTGCTATCCCTTATTAAATAAATCAAAGAAAAATCATGGAAAAAATATTGCATTTAAATGGAAACTTGACTATCTCAAGTGACACGTTCAGCAGAAAAGTCATTTGAATGAGAATGAGAAGTGGGAAGGACAGATGTGTAAAATAAGGTAAAATTTAAGTCGGATTTGTGCATATTCTAATGGCATTTATGAAGATGTTTTATTCATAGATATTTTTTCATTCATTTTCTGAACCACTTTAACCACTTTATCACTCGCGGGGGTGCTGAAGCATATCCCTGCTGACTTTGGGCCAGGGGCGGGGGACACCCTGTATCGGTGGCCAGCCGATCGCAGGGCACAAGGAGACGGACAGCCATGCACACTCAGACCCATACCTAGGGGCAATTTTAGAGTGTCCAACCAGCCTCCAATGCATCTTTTTGGGATGTGGGAGGAATACGGAGTACTCAGAGAAAACCCACACAGTCCCAGGGAGAATATGCAAATTCAACACAGGTGGACCGACCTGGATTTGAACCCAGGACCCCAGAGCTGTGAGGCCCACGCGCAAACCACTCATCCACCGGGCCGCCCATTCATAGATATTAATCATTACATTTTATTATTACTAAATCATTTATGTGTAGTAGACATGCACCTGCTTATGGCAGGTGTGATACTGGTGTGCCCATAGCGAGCAATGATGATGTTGCTCACACTGGTACTCAGTGTGCTCAGGGAGGTTCTCTTTCTGCCAAACAAAAAATTAGAGGGAACATTGGTCTTAAGCAAGACGGTGCAATGAAGGGTACCCATTTTTCCCCCGGTAACCATGGTAACCCTCCATTTCAGAAGCTTGAAAGGTAATCCCTGAAATAGAGGGTTACCATTCTAGTAATAAAAATAAATAAATAAAATCAGACTTAGGCTTGTCATCATCATTGACTAGACAAAAGCCTAATTGTCATCATACCCAGCTGCGTATGACGAAATTGAAAGTGCTTCTCCACCAAGTGCGCTTTTCTCAGGCAAGAGCCCAACCAAGTGATAGTTTCAGACTTGCTGGCATTCTGCCGTGATGGATACATCGCATCACCTCCCGAGCACAACCAACTCCCGGCGACTGCGAAAAGGTTTGCCTCACCGATGCCAACAAAGAATAAAATGGATCAGTTACCTCCCACTGTCTGCCTACTTACCTTCAGTCAGCCAGCAGGAGGCAGATCGCCGCCCAACGTCCTTCATGTTTCCTCACCCCGAAGTTGTTACACAGAGGGGATTGTGTGTCGTGCTACTGCAATTTAGAGTCCTGATGGCTGTGGAAAAGAAGCCGTCCTTAAGCCTCTTTGTCCGTGCCTTGTGAGACCGGTAGCGCCTGCCAGAGGGAAGCAGCTGGAACAGGTCGTGACAAGGGTGGTCCGGGTCCCCAACAATGTTCCCGGCTCTGCTGAGGTAACAAGGGCTGGCAATATCTTCCAGTGAGGGCAGACAGCAGCCGATGATCCTTTGGGCAGTGTTGATCACTCTTTGCATGGCCTTTATGTCTGCTGCCGTGCTTCCAGCGTACCACACTGTGATGCCGTATGCCAGGATGCTCTCCACAGTGGCTTTATAGAAGGTTACCAGAAGCTTAGTGTCCAAGTTGTTCCTCCTGAGTACCCTCAGGAAAATGAGTCGTTTCTGGGCCTTCTTCACTACTGCCGTGGTGTTTGTGGACCAGGAGAGCTTGTCCGTGACGTGGACCCACAGGAATTTAAAGGACTGGACCCTGTCTACACGAACTCCATTTATGAGGAGTGGGGCCAGATCTGTGCTCTGTTTGCGGAAGTCCAGGATTATTTCTTTAGTTTTTGTGTTGTTCAGTGTGAGGTTGTTCATCGAGCACCACAAAGACAGTTTGTTGACCTCGTCTCTATAGGCCGCCTCATCCCCTTCTGAGATGAGTCCGACCACAGTGGTGTCATCAGCAAATTTGATGATGTAGTTGGACTGGTGGGTTGGTGTACAGTCATAAGTGTACAGGGAGTACAGAAGAGGACTCAGTACACAGCCTTGAGGGGAGCCAGTGCTCAGTGTAATGGAGGAAGAAAGGTGGGAACCAAGACTAACAGTTTGTGGTCGGTTGGTTAGGAAGTTCTTTATCCAACAGCAGATGGAGGAGGATAGTCCGAGGTGGGAGAGTTTGTCAGTCATAATGTCCGGTTTCATGGTGTTGAAGGCTGAGCTATAGTCAATGAAAAGCATCCTCACGTAATTCCCATGATGCTCCAGGTGGCTCAATGCTGTATGTAGAGCAATGGTGATAGCATCCTCAGTGGACCTGTTAGCTCTATAAGCAAACTGGTGAGGGTCAACTGAGGGCGAGATTGTATTCCTGATATGGCGGGCTATCAACTTTTCAAAGCACTTCATGATCACAGGCGTGAGAGCAACAGGCCTATAATCATTCATGCTATCGATGGTTGGCTTTTTGGGGACAGGGATAATGGTGGCAGATTTCAGGTAGGATGGAATGATGGATTGTTGCAGGGAACAATTGAAGATTTTTGTGAAGACTCCAGCCAGCTGGTCAGCACAGGCTTTGAGCACCTTCCCAGGTACTCCGTCTGGGCCAGCAGCCTTCCTGGTGTTCACAGACCGCAGTACCAGTCTCACTTCCTGTTCCCGAAACTTCAGTGTATTGCTGCAGGGTGGTGGTGGGGGTGTTGAGACTGGGTCTGATTTGTCAGTCTCAAAGCGGGCAAAGAAACAGTTCAGTTCCTCCGCTAGTGAGGCATCTGCGTTAACAGACATATTATTGTTATTGTAGTTGGTAATATGTCGTATTCCCTGCCACATCTTCTTTGGGTTATTTTCTGTGAAGTGCTCCTCAATTTTCTTAGTATATTCTGCCTTGGCCTTTTTAATGCTCCTTTTCAGCTCAACTCTGGCAGCTCTATATTTCATCTTGTCCCCTGATCTGAAAGCGGTGTTACGGCATTTGATGAGTGCATGTGTCTCCTTGGTCATCCAGGGTTTTTGGTTAGGAAAAACGTGTATTTGTTTATTTCTAGTGACATTGTCCATGCAGTTTTTGATATAGGAAAGTACAGCGTCCGTATAGTCCTGGAGGTTGTCGTGTTGAAAGAGTTCCCAGTTGGTGCGGAAAAAACTGTCCTGCAGCTGAGAAAGGGCATCCTCGGGCCAAGTTTTTATTGTCTTTATTTGTGGCCTTGTTAGCCTCCGGAGTGTATGCTGGGGTGAGGGGTAGACAGAGGTGATCTGATCCAGCTAGGTGAGGGAGGGAAGTGGCTTTGTAAGCATGTTTAATGTTAGAATAAACATGGTCAAGAGTTTTGTCTCCCCTCATGTGACATTTTTCGTATTGGATAGACTTAGGTAGAACAGTCTTTAAACATGCTCTGTTGAAGTCACCAGCAACAATACAGACTCCATCGGGATGGTCAAGCTGTTGTTTGTTTACAGCCATTAGCAGGAGGTTTAATGCCGTGTTGACGTTAGCATCAGGAGGAATATAGATCGCCGTTACTATGACGACCGTTAGCTCTCTCGGTAGATAGCAGGGCCTACACCGTACTGCAAATAGCTCTAAGTCCGGGGAACAGTGAGTGTCAATGATCCTACTGTCACCACACCATTCATTATGTATGAACAAGCAAAGTCCTCCTCCTCTGCTTTTGCCTGTTAGTTCCTTTGAACGATCGTTCCGAAAAAGCGCTCGGCTAGCTAGCGATACCGCAGCGTCAGGGATTTGCGGGTGTAGCCACGTTTCCGTGATGAGGATAATGTTACAGTTCTTAACAAAGCTGTTGGTAGCAATTCGAAGTCCCAACTCATCCATTTTGTGGGTGATGGATCTGGCGTTGGTCAAAAAGATACTCGGAAGCGGTGCTCAGTGTGGTTGTTGACTTAGCTTAGCAGCAAGGCCCGCCCGACAACCGCGCTTTTGCTTCCTTTCTCTCCGCCGCCTTCGACGTGCTTTGAGTGGGCTGACTATCCACGGAGATCCCGGAGGTCTCGAGATGCCCTCGGGGATATCGTAGGTTCGTTGGTAGTTCGTTGTGACATCGGATATATCGCATCTCCTTCCGATAGCAATTAAGTCGTGGTGACTGTAGGAAAAGTTTGCCTTCCAGATGTTGGTAAATAACGATACGATTGAGAAAAGAAAACGCTAAACTGGAGCGCAAAAAGCCGCTGCATCCGTGTGCGCCGCCATTTTGGCTGAATCTTGCTCGAGGAGTACTAATAAACCACTAGTTATTTGTTACTTTGTTAATAGATGGCGAATTAGAACTTTTTTTTTTCCAATCCAATATCCTGTTTTATTCTTATTTTTCAGAGGGTTGAAACAAATTAATTTGTTTTTAGTTCATTTCTACGGGAAACGTTTGAGTTACGAGTAAATCGACATACGAGCTCAGTCCCGGAACGCATTAAGCTCATATCGAGGTACCACTGTAGAGAAAAAAAAAAAAAACAGAAAAAAAGACTAAACACAATTTCTTTTGACGTCTATGAATGAAATTCAAGATTTAAAAAAAATTATCTTGCATATAACGTAAAAAAACTCATTGTGCCTTCCACTGCTCGCTCATGGCGTCACCATCATATCGTAGTAAAACGTGCTCTGACTGGCCAGATGCAAGTAGCCTTGACAAATGTTTTCATAGTTTACCATGTCAGCACATCCAAATAGTTGTTAAGGCTGATCGAATGTCTTGCAGTCGATCGTTAAAAGTACCAGCCTTGAGACCTGCGTTATGTGTATCTAATGCTATTATATTATTGCACCCACAGACTTGGTGCAAAGTAGACCGCTACTGACACAATTCCCGGATGTACTGCTCCTGTTACTTCCTTTATGAATTTGTCTACATGCAGGAAACCCCCATTTGTGATTAGGAAATAAAACTAATTTACGCTTTGATTTTTTTTCCTTTATTCCTTGTTCGAAAGTGACAACTATTGCTGTAACATGAACCATCAAAAGAATTGAGATATTTCGACCTTAGAACCAATATGGCCGCCACATCTTAAACCTCTGGTAAGAAAATTGTAATTTCTGTCATTAAAAGGCATCAGATTATCGTCAAGACAGACTTAATTCGTTTTTTAAAGTGAATAATTTGATATGTTGCATTTACAAAGAAAGGCATACTAATTTCCTTATGATAATGACCCAAATAATGTGCAATCCAGCAGACGATCCTTTGGATTCATACAGTATCTCAGAAATCCCACTTGTGATGATTTTTCTTAAGATTTTCCCTTCAAAGTAACACATTTGTACTCCCTATTAAATCCATGAATATGGAGATAAAAATTCTGAATCAAGGGGCATCTTATACGCGAGAAACTGTAAAATTCAACGATTTTAAGGCAATTTTAAGGGGGCGGCTTATACGTGGGGCGGCTTATATGTGAGAAAATGCGGCAAGTCAGATTTGTGCATATTCTAGTGTCTTTTATTAAGTTGTTTTATTCATAGATACTAATCATTACATTTTATGACTGCCATATTTACTCGCATAAGCTGCACTCTTAGACCCTTAGAATTTTACAATTTCTCGCGTATAAGGCGCCCCCTGATTCACAATTTTCACCTCCATATTCGGGTCTTTAATAGTGAGTACAAATGTGTTACTTTGAAGGAAAAATCTTAAGAAAAATCATTGCACGTGGTATTTCTGAGATACTGTATGAATCAAAAGCACATTATTAGGGTCAATATCATAAGTAAGCTAGTAATTCATCCAATAATGGTTGTTTTCTTATTGCAAAACGGAAAATAACCAACAAGTAGTAAATGTTAATTTGCCAACATCTACTGGTGAAAAAGAGCAACGCAGTAAGTCTTGTGCGCATATAAGCGCTTGATTCGGTCATCATTTTTTTAGTTACAATACGGCTTATATATGAGGAAATATGGTAGACAAAAATTCGGGCGAGTTATGGGAAAAAACGGGAGGCGAAACGACTCACGTTCAATTCATTGTCTAAGGCGGTGCCACGACAAGGCAAAAATTGTCTCCCAGTCGCGGCAAATGAACACGCGACAAATTTAAGTTTAAGCAAGTGTGCACGTACACATCCACACACAAGCCTTCGATGCGAATAAAACGACTTGGAAACAGTTCTATTTCTGTCACCTACACCAATCAGCAAATGGGTTTGTTGAACGACAAAGCACCCGCGAGAATGCTGGTTTACCCAGATATCCTGTCCACGTTCCACAAGGAGTGCATCATTTAGCAGTGTAGCACCAGCACCTATTTTATAATGCTTCTTGGCATGTTTCAGAAAAATCTGTGCTCTCCATTGACCTCCTAGTTTTTAAGATGGGGAGGATCCAGGGTTTTTCCTTTTTTGTAATAAAGAAAGGATTAAAACACCATCTCTGTTATTTCCCACAAAACCTGCAGAGTTGCCTACCTCTGTCGACCCCATTTCAGGAGTATCCTTGTCCCATTTCCGGAGTTTATCCGGAGTGAATGTGATTCACGCAAAATCGCACTGAAGTCGCACAAGACAAATCATTCATCAGAATTTGAAACTCGGATGAATCACAGTGCACTCTTGTTACCAAATTCTTCCGGTTACAGTATTTTGAGGCATTTAAATTGGAAATTTGGTACTTTTCTGAAATGGTTGCTTCAAAACAATTTAGGTGACAATTTTGGGGGGATTTCTGGAGTTTAGGGAGGTTGTCCGGAGTCCCGGAGTTTGCGTTGTATTTCCGGGTAAACACCTGAAATTCCGGAGTAGTTGGCAGCTCTGCTTCTTCCTTAACGCAGTTTTGATTTAAAAAACAAAACAAAAAACACCAAAAAGACTCTCTTTGCCTTCAAATCCCTACCCGATCATAAGCATACATAAGTTTTGACACACAGCCAGTCTGTGTGTGTAGTTGTTGCTTGCAGTGCAGTCACGTTGCTCTGTGTTTGATTTCAGCTCAATGGCGATGACTTTGGAATTTCGCCGTCAAACATCGCTTCCCGTGTGTTGTGCCCTTTATGCGATGATTTGTGAATGGATTGCGAATGCCAAGACTAAAGTACCTGCTTGCACTGGTGCTTGAGCTTTTGCCAAAGCCAGTATCACTTATACCTAACCCGACAGCGACAAGTCTGACTGACAGCTGACAACAAAAGGTAACAACCCTCGATAGGTTGCAACTGAAAGTCCGGGTGGAGGCGAGGCAAATAGAGACAACCCAGGAGAAGGTATAAAAATTTAAAACAAAATTAGAATTAAGTTTAGTGAAAGGTTAGATTAAACTTATTTTTGAGTGTGTCTGCATCGTAATCCAAGTTCATTTAAATTTGTTTATGTTATGTTACGTGTGTTGCCGTGCAGTCAGGGTGGAGGCGGTGCAAATAGAGCCAACCCGGCCGGAAAAAGAAAGGTATCAAAATTTAAAACAAAATTAGAATTAAGTTTAGTGTAAGGTTAGATTAAATTTATTTTTGAGTGTGTCTGCATCTTAATCCAAGTTCATTTAAATTTGTACATATGTTACAAGAGCGTTGCCATGCAAAAAGTCACCCCTCTCTCTGTCCGTCTCTCGCTCTCCCCCTGCGAATAATAATAATAATTTTAGTACTATTAAACATATTTTAGTAATATTAAACCACTAGTTATTTGTTACTTTGTTAATAGATGAATTAGAACAAATAAAAATGTTTTTCCAATCTAATATCCTGTTTTGGGTGTTTTTTCAGAGGGTTGGAACGATTCAATTGGTTTTTAGTTCATTTCTATGGGGAACGTTCGTTTGAGTTACGAGAATAATCGCCATACGAGCTCAGTCCCGGAACGCATTAAGCTCGTATCTTGAGGTACCACTTTATACAGAATATGAGGACTGGGAGATTTGTGGATGTTTGAACGGTTTGAGCCAACTGATTGTGTAATGGTTCACTCGCCTGACGGGTGGGGGCAAGCATGGGATGAATTCCTGCTCATTGGCGGTGTGATTGTAAATGCGATTGATCATCTGTCTCTGTGTCTGAATTGCGTCCAGTCTCTAATATAGCCCGCGTTTCGTCAGGAATGAGCTGGTATGAGCTCCACCATCCCCTACAACCCTTATGGGAAAGAGCAGTATGGATGATGAATGAATGTTTCGACTTCCATTCAAGTGAGTTCCCATTACATCATTGAAGCACAACCTAACTCAGGTTTGCTCTGTTTGCCTTTATGTCGTTTTAAATAAAATACACGCGAGATTGCAAGCTAGCGTGTCATGTTTTAGCATACATGTGTGCTATCATATATTGCACCCAATATTACATTACACATTACATACATTGTGTATGGCACCAGAACACCATACGCCGCAGTTAGATGATCAACTTTGTAGTGGGGTCATCGGACTTGGGGCGACGTGTCTTGGAAACTCAGGTAAAGGGCGGAGCTGTCCAGAGATCACCACATTCCGGTACAGCCCAGCAGGCCCGATTTGTGAGGGTCTGCTGGGAACGCCAGGCAGGGCAGAGGCGGCTGACCGGAGCAGCGGCCGCAAAGTGGTCAGTACCTGCCATGGCTGCAACCCCAGAGCCTGCCGGTGGGCATGCCGTCAGGCTGAAGGAGTCCTACAGAGCATTTTTGGCCCGCGGGAATCAAGAGGCAGCTGATGAGTACCTGCTGGAAAAACGGCACTCGTCTCTGAAGCAAAAACTGGGACATGGGAGGCGTTTGGTAAGGCCATGGAGAACGACTTCCGCACAGTTTCAAGGAAATTTTGGTCCACCATCCAACTTCTCAGAAGGGGAAAGCTGTGGACAACCATCAACACAGAGTATATGGGGATGGGGCACTACTGATATTGACTCGGGATGTTGTGATTCGGTGGGGCAGATACTTTGAAGACCTACACACCTTCCCATGAGGAGACAGAGTCTAAAGACTCAGACGGATTCTCTTATTTCTAAGGCCAAAATCACGAAGGTGGTTTAAAAAACTTCTCAGTGGCAAGGCGCTAGTGGTGGATGAGATTCAGCAGTTTTTAAATTCTCTGGATGTCCTGAGGTATTCTTGGTTGACACGCCTCGGCAACATCGCGTACAGTGCTTCTGTGTTGGCAGAACGGGGTGGTGGTACTGCTTTTTAAAAAGGGAGACCGGAGGGTGTGCTACAATTACAGTCATACTTCTACGTACTTTTCAGTTTACGAAAGCTTTTTATATGCAAATGAGTGCCTCGAGATATGAAAAAGATCAAAATTATGAAATACCGCCAAAAGTAAATGGATTTCCTTATCCGTTATTTTTATATTAAGTGTGTAACAATTGGTGGTTGACGAAATACTTATTTGCCCCACTGTATATCATGGTTACATAGCCCTGACCATGCTCAGATGCCTATTACTGAGACTGTGGACTGAGCAGGGGCAATATCAGCTGTGGGGCCCACATGCTCTTTGGTCTTGTCCAGCTCTTTGTCTTGGCCATAATGGAGTTTGGAGTGTGAGAGACAGGTTGTGGACAGGTGTCTTTTATACCAATAATGACTTAAAACAGATGCTATTAATACGGGTAACGAGTGGAGAAGACGTTATCTTGCTTGTTTGTAAGTGACCAAATACTTATTTTCCACTCTAATTTGGAAATACATTCTTTAAAAATCAAACGTGTTTTTCTGGGGGTGTTTTCCACATTCTGTCTCTCATGGTTGAGGTTTACCCATGTTGACAATTACAGGCCTCTCTTATCTTTTCAAGTAGGAGAACTTGCACAATTGGTGGTTGACTAAATACTTATTTGCCCCACTGTATATCATGGTTACATAGCCCCGACCATGCTCAGATGCCTATTACTGAGAGTGTGGACTTAGCAGGGGCAATGTCAGCTGTGGGGCTAGGGAAATTTCAGTTACACACATGCGGGTGTAACTGAAATTTTCTTTTCTTATCTAACCCATTTTTCAAAAGAGATTTTTTTTAATAGGGCAACATGTCTTTTGGTTCTAAACAAGCAGGTGGGACCTGCGAAGCCGGGTCCCCTGCTTGTTAAACAATAAAAAAACGTACAAATGCAACGCAGTACATACAGACGCTCCCCTACTTACGAACATTCAACTTACGAACAACGGCACATACGAACATGTCTGCAAATTGCGTTTAAGTCGAAAAATGTTCGTAAGTCCAATTTTGTATTTCGCGCCTTTTTCAGAGTAGTACTTCTTTCCGCCGCTAATACCAACGCCTGGTGCTGTGAGAGCTCAGCTCACCCAGCATCTACCTTCTTCTTCGTTGCAATGCGGAAGTGCGTGAACGTATCAACCAGTGTGCAAAGAACCTTTTTCATTTGTATCATTAAATATCTCATGCATCCATTATTGAATATGGTTGGTAAAAAGCGAAAGGCTTCTATTGAGGGAGTTGCAAGGAAGAGGCAAGCCATTTCATTTGAAACGAGTGGCAATAATAACGAAGCTTGATGCGCGTGAGAGTGGTGAGCGTTGCACATCGTTCAGTACCATTTATAAACAGAAAGATCGAGCAGCAGGACCCAAATATTGAACGTTGCACAAAGTTTGCAAATCAATTGAAAGATGCCATACAGTGCTACCGCATCATTTATGATGAAAAAAAAGAAGAAAACTGTGCAATCGTCGTTAGATCGCTTCTTTCGGCCAGTTTCTAATACATAAATCTCTCTCCCTCTATACAGTACTGTACATATTCTCTCCATTTTATAAAAAAAAAAAAATCAGTACAACCAATGCGTGTTACATATACAAGCCTTAAACATACAAATGCACTTATATCAACCTTCAATATACTTATATAGGCCTTAAACATAAATTATAATACAAAATATAGCACTGAATCAACTTACAAACAAATTCAACTTATGAACAATCGCTCGGAACCTAACTCGTTCGTAAGTAGGGGAGCGTCTGTATTTACACATACACACACATGGGGCACACGTTCTTTCATTCATTCATTCACTCATTTTCTGAACCGCTTTAAACTCACTATAAAAGTTTAAACTCTAAAACGAACTACTAAGTGGACGGCTTTCGGACGCAGACGGGTCAAAGGGGAATGAACATGCGCATATCATGCCCTGTCCACCTCGGCTGAATGCTTCCCTTACTGATAATTGCAATTCCCCTTATTAAGCGATAAAAATTGTAAAAATGCTACGCAACATCTATTTTCACGCACGCACGCACACAGAGCACACGGAAAAGTCTAAAATGTACTACAGTGTACAGCTTCCCGACGCCGCCGGGTCATAGGCAATGATCCCTCTAATTTTTTGTTTGTCTGGGCAGAATGACAACCTCCCTGAGCACATTGAGTACCAGCGTGAGCAACATCATCATTGCTCGCTATGGGCACACACCAGTATCACACATACCACAAGCAGGTGCATGTCTACTACACATAAATGATTTAGTAATAATAAAATGTAATGATTAATATCTACGAATGGGCGGCCCGACGGATGAGTGGTTCGCGCGTCGGCCTCACAGCTCTGGAGTCCTGGGTTCAAATCCAGGTCTGTCCACCTGTGTTGAATTTGCATATTCTCCCTGGGCCTGCGTGGGTTTTCTCTGGGTACTTCGTTTTCCTCCCACATCCCATAAAGATGCATTGTAGGCTGATTGGACACTCTAAAATTGCCCCTAGGTATGGGTCTGAGTGTGCATGGCTGTCTGTCTCCTTGTGCCCTGCGATCGGCTGGCCACCGATACAGGGTGTCCCCGGCCCTGGCCAAAATTCAGCACGGATAGGCTCCAGCACCCCCCACGAGTGATAAAGTGGTTCAGAAAATGAATGAAAAAATATATGAATAAAACATCTTCATAAATGCCATTAGAATATGCACAAATCCGACTTAAACTTTACCTTATTTTACACATCTGTCCTTCTCACTTCTCATTCTCATTCAAATTACTTTTCTGCTGAACGTGTCACGACAGTCAAGTTTCCATTTATATGCAATATTTTTCCATGATTTTGCTTTGACTTATTTAATAAGGGATAGCACATATTAATGAACATATTTATATTCATGTTAATGAACATATATATGTAAGATTGTAGCCGAGGGCTAATTTCCATTTATAGTCCATTGTGTAGGTTGAAGACAAACGATCACACATACTAGACACGCACGCGCACAACCACACACACAGCAGATTTAGACAGTTCTCACAAGAAATATTAAAATGTAATTAAAAAAATAGAAGGGCTGTTAAACACGAAAAACATAAGAGCGGACAGAGCTACTGCCACTGGCTGCCGCATTAATGGCGCCATCATGAGGAAAGAGGAAAGAAAGAAAAAAGTTTGTATTTTATTTTGTGCGCGCCATATGATTGCTGCTGCGCGGAGAAGACGAGAGTAGTGCGCAATTGCGCACGCGCGCAGCTTAGAGGGACCATTGGTCATTGGGAAATGTGCACGCGCATTTCATGCTTCAACACGGATAGATTTTGTATGCTTGTTATTCATTTTAAGACATTAATAAATCATTTTCTTATTATTTTCTCTCATTTTGTGTTTCTCACATCTTTCATACAAAATTGGGACTGACCAATTTTAAATGGTTTAGTTGGTAGTTGTGTGAGGACTGTGGAACGAATCAGAGAATTTTTTAAAAAAAAGTACTGCTCTACTGTTAAATTTTCAAGTTAAGAAAAAAGTTCTGAAACCAAATAATTTTGTAAGAAGAGGTACGACTGTGCAAGGGAATTACACTCCTCACCCTTGAGATGGTCCGGATTCATGAGGAGCAGTGTGGTTTTCATCATTGCGTGAAACAGTTGATCAGCTCTATACCCTTAGCAGGGATATCTGGGGGTATGGGAAGTTTTCCCATCCCAACCAACTCTACAGTACTTTGTAGACTTGGAGAAGGCACTCGGCCATGTTCCCCGGGGAGTCGTGTGGGGGGTACACTGGGAGTATGGGGTACCTGAACCCCTGATACGTGGGGTCCAGTCCCTCCATGACCGATGTCAGAGTCTGGTCCGTACCGCTGGCAGAGAGTGTAAAGAGTGGAGCGGGAGATCAAAAGGCAGATTGGTGCGGCGTGCGCAGTGGTGCAGACTCTGCGTTGTTCCGCCGTGGTGAAAGAGCTCGCTTAACATATGCGGAAAGTTAGCATTGTTTTTTTTTTACTTGACAGATAACAGTTTTCCAGGTTCCTCCACTTGTATGTTTAAATGTCTCACTGCAGCAGGATTCCCATGTTCCATGTGTAGGTGATAGCTTCCAGACTCAACTGGACTACCCGCATCAGTTTTCAAATCAGCCGACGATGCAATAACCACAACCCTCAACGCTACACTCAGCCACCTTGAGAAAAGAGGGAGCTATGTCAGGATGCTCTTCATCGACTACAGTTCAGCTTTTAACACCATAATACCGGACACTCTTATCCCCAAGTTGGCAAACCTGGGGCTCCCACCTTCCACCTAATTCTTGGATTAAGGACTTTCTGGTCAACCAACCCCAGCACGTGAAGCTGGGTCACGACCTCTTGTTTGCCTGCATGCTCAGCACTGGCTCAGCCCAAGGCTCTGTGCTTTGTATATTACATTACTCACTCAAAACACACGACTGCAGATCCACGCACCCGGAGAACATCATTGTAAAAATTGCAGATAATACAACGGTGGTGAGGATGATCAGAGAGGGGAATGAAACGACCTAGAGAGATGAGGTCCTTAGACACAGCAAGTGGTGCGCTCTCAACAACTTGGCGCTGAAAACCAGAAAACTCATCCTGGACTTCAGGTCCTGGACTCCTGCCGCCCTCTATATCACTGGCGAATGTGCGGAGCGCGTGGAGACTTTCAATTTCCTGGGGGTCCATAGCTCTGCTGATCTCACTCAGGTAAAACAAAGTATATTGTGCAAGGTTGGCTCTGCTAAAAAAGTAGATCTTGGGCAAAAAACTGCCCCATATCCCATATCACTTTACTGAATTTGATATATGGGACTTCGCTAAGCAACAAGTCAGTCATTTTCTTTGGAAAATAAACCTTGAGGTGAAAACAAACAGGTTTAATCTAATTTTGCAGTTTCAAAAAATCCTTTGCACGACAACACACTCGTAACATAACAAACAAATTTAAATGAACTTAGATTACGATGCAGACACTCAAAAATAAATTTAATCTAACCTTACACTTAACTTAATTCTAATTTTGTTTTAAATTTTTATACCTTTCTTCTCTGGCTCTATTTTCCCCACCTCTACCCTAACTTTCAGATGCAACCTATCGAGGCTTGTTTGCTTTTGTCTTCCCTTCAAGATATTCCCAAAATGATGCACACAAATGTCCTCACAATAGGATAACGCATGACCAATTGCCAACTTGCCCGGGAAGTAGTACTCCTCTCGAATTAGCAAACAAGCTCCGCCATTCGCACTGACTAACGGGGAAAAAAATGAACACTGAAAAAATGCAATGCTCCGCCCAGTGCTCGTAGAGACATTACACAAGGGTGTTGCGACGGAAGCAGCCTCTCGCGTCCACTGTATGCTCATATATCAAAATTTGTCTCGTATCTCAAGATAAATATTTGCCCGAAATTTTACTCGCATCTCAAATTGCTCGTATGTCGGGGCCCTCGTATGTCGAGGTATTACTGTAACTTATTCTGTTCTTTTATTCCGAATATTTTCCTCAAGACTACTTTGACCAAGTGACAAACGATATGACCAAAGAGTTGGGTTGATTTGTGGGCTAAATTGCAGTAAAATGCAACGGTGGTAGATGTTTAGCATGCGAGCTAGCTGGTCTAGTGGTATGGGAAATATTACAAGACTTTAGCCACGACAACGCACTCGTAAACAGAACAAACACATTTAAATTAACTTGGATTAATATATACAGACACTCAAACATACGTTTAATGTAACTTTACACAAAACTGAATTCTTATTTTGTTGTAATCTTTTGTTACCTTCGTTTTCCGGGTTGGCGGTTTGCCACGCCTCCACCCTCACGTTCGCTATCGATGGGCTGTTTGCTGTTGTACTACGTATTCCCTTCAAAATATTCCGGAAATGATTCACACAAATGTCCTCACAATAGGATAACCCACGACCACTTGCCAACGAGAAATAGTCTTGTAGTACATTTTAGCGATCGCTCCGCTGCTCATAAAGGCCGGCTCGCAACTCCCTCGTTGAAATGGCTCTGGCGCAGCCGCTTTGAATGGCGCCTATGAAAGAGAGTTGCGACCAGAAATATTACAAAGAAGGAATTGCGATACTAGTTACGCTAGCTACTAGCTAGCTACTATTTGTGAACGAATTGTGGCCTGGCGATCGGCATCAACACAGTTGCGAAGCATGGAAGACATCCTTGGAATACTAGTTACGCTAGATACTAGCTAGCTACTATTTGTGAACGAATTGTGGCCTGGCGATCGGCATCAACACAGTTGCGAAGCATGGAAGACAGCCTTGGACTACTAGTTACGCTAGCTACTATTTGTGAACGAATTGTGGCCTGGCGATCGGCATCAACACAGTTGCGAAGCATGGAAGACAGCCTTGGAATACTAGTTACGCTAGCTACTATTTGCGAATGAATTGTGGCCGCCTGGGCGAACGTGTCTGCTTGCACGGTTGTTCGAGCTTTTGCCAAAGCCGGCATCACTTCTAAGGAGCCACATGGAAATTACGGTGACTGTGAGAACGAAGAGAGGGGACCTGGCTATTTGGAAGGCTCGTTTGGGCAATTGTTTAATTCGGGCACAGAAAATGAGGACTTTGAGGGATTTGTGGGTGATGATGACGTGAGTGAGTTGTAAAATGTCTAAATAAAGTACAACCGAACTCAGTTTTGCTTCTGTTTCCTTTTTAAAACGTGTTTTTAGCGTGTGGGTGTAGCGTGCAAGAACTATATTTCCCAGCAGTCACTGCGCACCGGAACCCGGAAATAGGCTGCTTCCGGTAGCCAGCGCTATTGCGTTTCGATGTTCATCCATATTTAATATACATGTGTCTAATGAAACGGTACGTGCTTTGTGTGTCTAAAATACAGAAATAGCACTCGTTACTGAGACTGCGGCTTAAAATACGATGCGCCGAATAGTCGTGAAAATACGGTACTCCTGAAATGGGGTCGAGGGAGGTTGGCAGCTCTGCACTAGGCTAGCCTATGTTATGCTAGCCGCTAGCGTATGTTATGCTAGCTGCTAGCGTAAGTTAGGCTAGCCACTAGCGTGTTTTTTTTTAAAGACAGCACGAGCAAAACTAAGTTTGATAATGCTTTATTGAGGAAAAAGGTACACTCCGATATAAAGAGTTCGCCGTTCAACATGCTAGGCTCCACTGTCAGTCAGAGTTGTGCATTCCAGGAACTAGATTCCAGCTTTGGCGAAAGCTCGAACAGTGCTGGCCGAACTTCAGCCCAGTCATCCACAATTCATTGTAACTCGCGACATGCATCACTCCCAAGCCTTTGATTCTCCTCAATGTTACATAGGCATCCCCATCATTCCAAATCGTCACGTAACTTGTGCAACGCTGCCTGCCCAAACTACTATGTTGGCATTCTGTTAGCAATCCGTTAGCAAAGCTGTTAAATTGTGTTCGGACCATGACCTCAGTCCATTTTCCAAGCGTTCACACCCGCATTGTGTTGTCATTCAAGTCAGGCATTTCCTCTGCATAGCTCTAATACAGTAATACCTCGACATACGAGTGCCCCGACATATGAGGAATTTGAGATACGAGTAAAATTCCGAGCAAATATTTACCTTGAGATACGAGACAAATTTTGAGGCACGGGCATTTGAGACAGCCATTTTCCCAGGGCACGAGAGACTGTTTTATGATTTCACCGTATTGTCCCTCTCGCCGCATCTTCCTCGTGCAAAGATATCTACAAGCACTGGGCGCAGGGTTGCATTTTTTCCCCGTTTTTTGTTGTTGTCAATGCAGAATTAAGGGAAACAATGGATTCAAAGCAGGTGGTCCAATGAAGTGTAGTGCGAAGAAATTGATATTAAGCACGAAATAATAAAAAAACATGAGTACAGTGGTACCTCGAGATACGAGCTTAATCCGTTCCGGGACTGAGCTCGTATGACAAGTTACTCGTAACTCGAGGTAAAGTTTCCCATTGAAATGAATGGGAAACAAATTAATTCGTTCCAACTCTCTGAAAAAAACACCAGAAACAGGATATTGGATTGAAAAAAATGTTTTATTTCTTATAATTCGCCATATATTGACAAAGTAATAAATAACGAGTGGTTTAATAGAAATAAAGTGTTTAATCTAACTAAAATTGGCCGGATTTCGCCGAGGGGAGGGGCTTCGGTTTTTTTTTTCTTCCACACAACGCACTCGTAAACAGAACAAACACTCCACCCTCACGTTCGCTATCGATGGGCTGTTTGCTGTCGTACTATTCCCTTCAAAATATTCCGAAAATGATGCACACAAATGTCCTCACAATCGGAGAACGCACGACCACTTGCCAACGAGCAGCAGTTTTATCAGCGATCGCACCGCTGCTCATGGGAGCTTCGGGGGCGCTGGCTATCGGCTCATTTTAGCTTGTAGCATCTGTGTTCGCATCCCCTCGAACGGCGACTATGATAGAGTTGCTACCAGGGATGCTGTTGCGAGCCAGTGCCCCCGATGTTCTTATGAGCAGCCAACGAGCAGAGTCTTTTATCAGCGATCGCCCCGCTGCTCATGGGAGCTTCAGGGGCGCTGGCTAGCGGCTCCTTTTAGCTTGTAGCATCTGTGTTCGCATCCCCTCGAACGGCGCCTATGATAGAGTTGCTACCGGGGATACTTTTGCGAGCACGAGTATACTTCATTACCCAGAAAGCCCTCTTTTCACCGCGCATGCGCCTTGTGCGTTTCCTGGTCTGAATAGCTCATCCGGTGCTCGTAAATATTGTTATACACGAAAGATATGCCAAAAAAAATGCCATGGCAACCTGGCTTGGTCGCATCACGAAACTTTGACCGCATCACGGGCGAATTATTCGATCGAAATTTCCCCCGTAAGACGAGCATTCCGTATGACGAACGGTCGTATGACGAGGTACCACTGTAGTTAATGTACAGGTGACTGAGCTGGCTCGTCAATGCGTATTGAGAAGCAGGAAGTTGGCCCCAAAGCTGCGACGGAATATATGAACCTCTTTGCCTTGGTTATTGCGCAAGAAGGTTTAAATTTAGTGTAACGTAAGATTAAAACTTGTTTTAAGTGTGTGTATAGGAATCTAAGTTCATTTAAGTTAAATTTAAAGTTTATGTTCATTACGAGCGCATCCGTCGTGTGTCTCTCTCTCTCTCTCTTTCCCCTATCCACGAACTCCCCGTTCTATGAAATAAATAATGCCTCATTTTAATTATTAAACATCATAACCACTAGTTATTGGAACATAACTAGTTTATTACGTTACGAGCGCATCCGTCAAGTGACTCTCTTTCCTATCCACAAACTCGCCGCTGTATAAAATAATGCCTCATATTATTAAACATCATAACTGTAATATATTGATACTAGAATTGTTAATTGCCTCAGGTTATACAAGTGTGTTTAACCACGCCCCCTAGTGACCGTTGTTAAATACAGCGTGTGTCCGGTTCTGGTGTTGCAATAACACATGTGTGAACCCTGGGTCCGCCGTCTATTGCTGTTATGGTTATACAGACGCTCCCCTACTTACGAACATTCAACTTACGAACAACGGTACATACGAACATGTCTGCAAATTGCGTTTAAGTCCAAAAATGTTCGCAAGTCCAATTTTGTATTTCGCGCCTTCTTCGGAGTAGTACTTCTTTCCGCCGCTAATACCAACGCCTGGCGCTGGGAGAGCTCAGCTCACCCAGCATCTACCTTCTTCTTCGTTGCAATGCGGAAGTGCGTGAATGTATCTCCAGTGTGCAAAGAACCTTTTTCATTTGTATCATTAAATATCTCATGCATCCAATATTGAATATGGTTGGTAAAAAGCTAAAGGCTTCTATTGAGGGAGTTGCAAGGAAGAGGCAAGCCATTTCATTTGAAACGAGTGGCAATAATAACGAAGCGTGATGCGCGTGAGAGTGGTGAGCGTTGCACATTCAGTACCATTTATAAACAGAAAGATCGAGCAGCAGGACCCAAATATTGAATGTTGCACAAAGTTTGCAAATCAATTGAATGATGCCATACAGTGCTACCTCATCATTTATGATGAAAAAAAGAAGAAAACTGTGCAATTGTCATTAGGTCGCCTCTTTTGGCCAGTTTCTAATACATAAATCTCTCTCTCTCTCTACAGTACTGTACATATTCTCTCCATTTTATTTTTTTTTTTTTTCAGTACAAACCAATGCGTGTTACTTATACAAGCCTTAAACATACAAATGCACTTATATAAACCTTCAATATACTTATATCGGCCTTAAACATAAATTATAATACAAAATATAGCACTGAATCAACTTACAAACAAATTCAACTTATGAACAATCACTCGGAACCAATTGCGTTCGTAAGTAGGGGAGCGTCTGTATTAACAGTTATATAAAGTGCAAAGTTATCACAGTAGTTCATCTTGTGATCAAGTTATCACAGTAGTTCATCTTGTGATCAAGTTATCACATAGTTTTTTGTCACTGTTAGTAGATGGTGAATTACAACCAATAAAAATATGTTTTTCCATTGTAAAATCCTGTTTTTTTTCCAGAGGGCGGGAACAAAGGAATTTGTATTTAATTTCTATGGGAAACGTTGATTTGAGATAGTAAATTCGTAAAAATCGACATACGAGCTCAGTCCCGGAACGCATTAAGCTCGTATCTCAAGGTACCACTGTAAGCTGTTTGAATATTGAGTGTTTTTTAGGGTTAAAAGCGCTGTGAGCACACGGAAGTCAGATGCCTTGCCACTCCCCTGCGATGTTTTGAATGGATTTACCGTAATGCTTGGAAAGCGGGGAGGCTATTTTTAGGCTGAACGTCTGCTGGGTTGATCGCAATAAGTAGCGGGCCGGCAAGAAATAAAACCAGTCACTCAAGCTGTCAGGGCCATACAAAAATTCAATTTAGTGCACAGACAAGGCGCACCTACCAATTGGGCGCATTGACCATTTTAGACTTTTAAGTGCGCCCGATAGGTGTGAACATACTGTATGTTTACTCAACCTGATCAGTACTTGGTAAACGTGAGCTGTATCGCGCATCCGCAGTGTTAAATTTTTGGATAGGGGTTGCGACGTCCTCCCTTGTCCTGCCAGTGCTCGTTACAATATGAGCTTGCACCCCGCCCGAGCTCAATTCTCGTCCAGTCAGCTATCCCGCACCAGACTCCACCGACAAGTTGGTTTTCACGATCCGCAACCAGAACCATCTTTTTCCAGGACTATGCCTTTCCCTTATGCACAAAAAGTCTGCTGCCATCTTGGATTCATCACACATTGCACCTTTGCAAGGCATTAGAAAAAGCTGACTTTCTTGCGGCTTTTCAATTTTCATTTCCAGTGCCTAATACTAATTAATGTCTTGCTGCTGGCCAGATTGACATTCATCTCCATGTGCAGTTTATTGCATTGTATACTTGTCATCCAAATTCAGCACCTTAGAACCCAAGATAATGGCCTTAAAACTTTTTGAGGCAAGAAAAAAAGAAACGCCAAAATTTTGTCAAGGTACTGCTGCCAATAAATTTCTGTTAATCGTTGTAATATTTTTTCATGAGAGCAATAATTCACATTTTTCTCCCCATGCAAATTCAAGTTTAATTTACAAAACACATACGCATGACCAAATCGGCAGGTTAGCGTTGGGACAGAAGCACGTCACCTGATAGTGAAAAACCTCAATACAGTAAAACCTCGACATATGAGCAATTTGAGATACGGGTAAAATTTCAAGGAAATATTTATCTTGAGATACGAGACAAATTCTGATATACGAGCATACAGCGGACGCGAGAGGCTGCTCGTAAGAACATCATGGGCTCTGTCTTTCCCGTCGCAACTCCCTCGTGTAATGTCTCTACGAGGACTGGGCGGAGCGTTACATTTTTTTCAGGTTTTTTTTCTTCCGTTAGACAGTGCAGAATGGCAGAGGAGCTTGCTCGATAATACGAGTGGAGTATATACTACTTCTCGTTGGCACGTACTCGTGCGTTATCCTATTGTGAGGACATTCGTGTGCATCATTTTTGGAATATTTTGAAGGGAAGACAAAAGCAAACAACCCTCGATAGGTTCCTTTTAGCTGCAGCTAAAAGTCAGGGTGGAGGCAAGGCAGATAGAGCCAAACCGAGAGAAGAAAGGTATAAAAATTTAAAAAATTAATTAGAATTACGTTGAGTGTAAGGTTAGATTACATTTGTGTAATAACTTCGGGGTCAGGTAATATGAAAAGATGTTTGGGTGGTGATCCATAACGGCAGAATGCCAAATTACGAGTCCGAAACTATCACTTATTTATGTCTTTTGCCGAGAAAACGCACCTTATGGAGAAGCACTACCAATTTCGTCATACGCGGTTTCTGGGTGTGATGACAATTAGGCTTTTGTTGTTGATGATGACGACAGGGCCTATGTCCGATTATTATTCATTTTTGAGTGTCTGTATAGTAATCCAAGTTCATTTAAATTTGTTTGTTATGTTACAAGTTTGTTGCCCTGGAAAAGGTCTCTATCTCTGTCCGTCTCTCTCCCCTCCGCGAAATCCATCTAATTTTAGTACAGTGGTACCTCGTCATACGACCGCTCGTCATACAAAACGCTCGTCTTACGGGGGAAATTTCGATCGAATAATTCGCCCGTTATGCGGTCAAAATTTCGTGATGCGACCAAGCCAGGTCTTTTTTGCATATCTTTCGTGTATAACAATACTTACGAGCACGGAACTAATTAATTCAGACGAGTTTCTCATACGACCAGGAAACGCACAACGCGCATGCAAAAAGAGGGCTTTCTGGGTAATGAAGTATACTCCTGCACACATTACCCATAGGCAATGGCAACCTTTCTCAGAATAAAATTTCATTACCCACAATCACTACGTGGGAAGCTCAGCTATGTCATTTCCTGTTATTCTTTCTTAGGAAAGGTCCCGCGATCGTTCCTTAAAGACTATTTCTCGTTGGCAAGTGGTCGTGCGTTATCCTATTGTGAGGACATTTGTGTGCATCATTTTGGGAATATTTTGAAGGCAATACAACAGCAAACAGTCCATCGATAGCGAACGTGAGGGCGGAGGCGTGGCAAACCGCCAACCCGAAAAACGAAGGTAACAAAAGATTACAACAAAATTAGAATTCAGTTTTGTAAATTTTTTTGTTCCGTTTACGAGTGCGTTGCCGTGGGGAAAAAAAGGAACCCCCCGCCCACGCCCCCAAACGTCTGTCTCCCGTCGGCGAAATCTGCCCAATTTTAGTTAGATTAAACACATTTTATTACTATTAAACCACTAGTTGTGTTACTTTGTTAATTGATGGCGAATTAGAAGAAATAAAAAAGATTTCCAATCCAATATCCTGTTTATGGTGTTTTTTCAGAGGTCTGGAACGAATTAATTTGTTTTCCATTCATTTCAATGGAAAACGTCCGCTCGAGTTACGAGAATCTCGTCATACGAGCTCAGTTCCGGAACGGATTAAGCTCGCATCTCGAGGTACCACTGTACTATTAAACATCATAATCACTAGTTATTTGTTACTCTGTTAATAGATTACGAATTAGAACAAATAAAAATGTTTTTCCAATCCAATATCCTGTTTTGGTGTTATTTTTCAGAGGGTTGGAACGAATTAATTTGTTTTTAGTTCATTTCTATGAGAAACGTTCATTTGAGATATGAGTAAATCGACATACGAGCTGAGTCCCGGAACGCATTAAGCTCGTATCTCGAGGTACCACTGTATGAACAGTTATTGACAAAAAAAAAAAAATCTTAGGAACTTACCTGCATCGTCAGACTCGTTAAATTGTGAGTAGTTCACCACTTTTCTGTTCCTACAAGGAGGGCAACAAGAATTTCCATTACTTTCCAGTTTTCACAACAAGTTTTGTTAAAAATGACAATGCCATGGAAAAAAAGCTTTGCAGGAAGGAAATGATTTAGAATCAAAACCCTAACGGAACGTCAACATCTATTAACCATTGAAAATACTTGTCTGCAGTAAAAAATATTATTTTTATAACTATTTATTTATTTTTTACCAATAAAATAAATAGTTGCCCGGTGGCAGAATGGTTAGCGTAGGCAAGAGCCATCTTGGTAACCCCGCGTAACAGGGGTTCCGGAACCCCATACTCCCGGAGTACCCCCCACAAGAATCCCCGGAGGACACGGTCAAACGCCTTCTCCAAGTACACAAATTACATGTAGACTGGTTGGGCGCAAGAGAGCATTTGGATGATCCAGAAGAGGACTGGGAGAATGTGTTATGGTCAGATGAAACCAAAATATAACTTTTTGGTAGAAACACAGGTTCTCGTGTTTGGAGGAGAAAGAATACTGAATTGCATCCGAAGAACACCAGGCCCAGTGTGAAGCATGGGAGTGGAAACATCATGCTTTGAGGCGTTTTTTCTGCAAAGGGACCAGGACGACTGATCTGTGTAAAGGAAAGAATGAATGGGGCCATGTATCAAGTGATTTTGAGTTAAAATCTCCTTCCATCAGCAAGGACATTGACGATGAGACATGGCTGGGTCTTTCAGCATGACAATGATCCCAAACACACAGCCTGGGCAACAAAGGAGTGGCTTCGTAACAAGCATTTAAAGGTCCTGGAGTGGCCTAGCCAGTCTCCAGATTTCAACCCCATAGAAAATCTGTGGAGGGAGTTGAAAGTCTGTGTTGCCCAATGACAGCGCCAAAACATCACTGCTCTAGAGGAGATCTGCATGGAGGAATGGGCCAAAATACCAGCAACATAGTGTGAAAAGCTTGTGAAGAGTTACAGAAAACGTTTGGCCTCCATTATTGCCAACAAAGGGTACATAAAGTATTGAGATGAACTTTTGGTATTGACCAAATACTTATTTTCCACCATGATTTGCAAATAAATTCTTCAAAAATCAAACAATGTAATTTTCTTTTTTTCCACATTCTGTCTCTCATGGTTGAGGTTTACCCATGTTGACAATTACAGGCTTCTCTAATCTTTTCAAGTAGGATAACTTGCACAATTGGTGGTTGACTAAATACTTATTTGCCCCATTGAGTATGTGTGCGCGCCCGCCCGCACACACATATGTATATATAAATAAATACTTATTTGCCTCCCTGTATGTGTATATATGTATATGTATGTGTGTGTGTATATATATATATATATATATATATATATATATATATATATATATATATACACATATATACATATATACATACATACATACATACATACATACATACATACATACATACAGGGAGGCAAATAAGTATTTAGTCAACCAGCAATTGTGCAAGTTTACAAAATTTTCAAGTTACGAAAAAAGTCTTGGAACCAAATAATTTTCCAAGTAGAGGTACGACTGTAATATCACTGCAAATCTACTAAGACCCGGCCGTCACTCTAAACTTTCACCTCAAACAAGGAGAAGACTGGTCAGAGATGCAGCCAAGAGACCCATGATCACTTTGGATGAACTGCAGAGGTCAACAGCTGAGGAGGGAGAGACTGTCCACAGGACAACAATCAGTTGTACATTGCACAAATCTGGCTTTTATGGAAGAGTGGCAAGAAGAAAGCCTTTTCTCAAATATATCCATAAAAAGTCGTGTTTAAAGTTTGTCTCAAGCCACGCGTGGAGACACACCAAACACATGGAAGGTGATTTGATCAGATGAAACCAAAATCGAACTCTGGCTACAGTGCAAAACGATAAGTTTGGCATAAAAGCAAAACAGCGCATCAACCTGAACACAGCCTCATGTTTTGGGTCAGCTTTTCTTCAGCAGGTACAGGGAAGATGAATGGAGCCAAATACAGTACAATTCTGGAAGACAACTTGTTGGATTCTTCATAAGACCTGAGACTGGGACAGAGATTTTATCTTTCAACAGAACAATGATCCAAAACAAAAAGCCAAATCTACAATGGAATGGCTGACAAATAAACATATCCAGGTGTTAGAATGGCCAAGTCAAAGTCCAGATCCGAATCCAATCCAAAATCTATGTGCACAGCTCAAGACTGCGGTTCACAAATGCTCTCAATCCAACCTCACTCTGCTTGAGTTGTTTTGCAAGGAAGAATGGGCAAGAATTTCTGTCTCTCGATATTCAAAACTGGAGACAAACCCCAAGCGATTTGCAGCTGTAATTGCAGCAAAAGGTGGCGCTACACAGTATTAATGCAAGGGGGCCGGATAATATAGCACACCCCACTATTCAGGATTTCATTGGTTTAAAAAAGTTGAAAATATCCAATAAATTTCGCTTCACTTCACTTGTTGATTCTAGACAAAAGAAATATAAATGTCTATTTTTCTGCTCAACTTAGACATAAGAACAAAGAAGAGGACGACATTTATTCAATTTTAGGGAAAATTTGTCATTTAAAACCCCATACATGTGAATTTAAAATTTGACAACGCTCTATCCAAACTTCGAATTTGTCCGAGGTTGTTGAGATTTAAAAAAAAAAATCTACTGGGAATGTGTGTAAACAAATATTGCAACCACTGTTCATATCAATCCCATAAAATACGGCTTATTAAATATTACTCCGAACATATTTAAACTAACACTCGCAGAAATTATTTTAAATTAAACAACTCAATCGAAGGTCCCATGGCCTCACGAATAAAATCACATTTTTCCATTCAACGAAAATGAAGCTCTTATCGCATATCGTCTCTATGGTATACATCACATTTACTTCAGTCAAGAATGACTCTCACAAAAATATACAAGGTAGATGAAAGGGGAAATGCTGGATACCCGTGCAGTGAAATATTACTTGAAATAAAGCACATCCGAGTGAGCGCATGGGAGCATTGGCATTGTAGAAATGAGCAGGCCTTCAACAAGCTCGTGGACATATGTTCAAGCATAGTCTTTAAAAATGCACACCGAACGCATAGAATAAAAATATCTATGCGCCACAATACTATTGGGATCCTAGTTTGAGGCGTGCACAAGAAAGAAGCGAGGCACGCGATCAGGTCCACCGTTTTGCATTACCCCCCCCAAAAAAAATCCTACACAACAGCCTCCTTAAAGACAATATGGCGGAGGCGTGCAACTACAGTGCCATAACTAGCAACGTGGTATCTCTAATGCCGTTTAAAGACAGACCTTACCTTACTGGTCTTGACATTATGGTGAAGTGATGATTTCCAGAGGGAGAAGTGGAAGCTGGAGAAACAAAAATCGACGGCAGAATCCGCTCTGCTGAAATGTCAATACGAGCGAGAGGGCGACGGGCCCAAGAAGTAGTTAGTGCCTGAAAATGACTAGTATAACACTACTGTGAAGTGACTGTATCTTTTTTGTCTTCAGGTACTCAAAACGCTTAATTTAACAAACTAAAATTGCATACTGTGTGCAACCTAACCATAAATTCACTATGGGTGGGTCATACTGAAGAAAAAAACGCCCACCCATACTGGGTATTGAAAGGAGACGCGCGGACACGCACTGCTACTATTGGCTTGTTTAAACAAACAGCTCCGTTTTCATTGGCGGGCTACGCTTCCTGCTTGATTGATTTTGTCACATTTTTCTTTCTACCTCTCTGTTAGGTATGTTGTGGTGGCAATATCGAAAATGCAATGGAATAATATATTGAAAAACATTAATGTGCAAATTTAATTATAGTTCTTATTTTTTCCATAACATGTAGAGTTACACATGCTAATTTGCCAAATTAGCATGTGTAACTTTACATGTTATGGAAAAAATAAGAACTATAATTTTGGCTCCTAACATCCGCCCAACGTTTGAATGCATCCATTGATACACGGTATTACACAGTTTATAAAATACATATACAAAATATATACTATGACCCGAAGCAATCACGAAGGGAATCATACACAACACATGATAAACAGTCATAACTCCTACTTATGAATGCTACGAGGTACGACATTTTCAGGTTATTAAACCCTTTGATATGGAAATGGACGTCCCAACATACAAAACTAAATATAAGTTACAAAATCCCCCCCAAAACTTCCATTATTTTATTTTGAAATTGTCCCGGTAACATTGCGGCCTGAATTACTTCCACTTAGCCCCTCCCACAACAATAACAACTCTCTTTTTACCGCCATTTGTTGTCATGGAGTTCTTTATTTAAAAATTAGTCTGTTTTCCATGTCTCCCTCCACCAACACACCTGAATCAAATAATCGGGATCAGTATAAAGCTTCTGAACAGCTCGCTGATGAGTTGATCATTTGATTCAGGTGTGGTAGAGGAGGGAGATATGGAAAACAGACTGGATAGGGGCTCTAGAGGACCGGACTTGGCCACCTCTGTTCTACACTATGAGGCGGCTTTATTTAAAATAATTGGTGAGAATGAAATGAATAAGATGGCCCTGTTATTCATCGAAAAACAGAAGATAAGAAAGTGGGTGGAGCAGTGGGTGCCCGGACTGCAACCACACAGAAAGGAGGAAGGATGAGTTCCAGGGCTTAGGCTGAGGGTGTCGGATCCTGGAGGCGGGAGAGAGCATCCGGCTTCCTGTTCTTAGAGCCTGTAAGGGCCTGTAAGAGAGTACAAAATGGAACCGATAGAAAAACAATGACCACCTGGCCGGCCTGGGATTGAGCCTCTTGGGCTTGCGGATATACTCCAGGTTCTTGTGGTCCATCCAAACAATGAAGGGAAGAGGAGCCCCCTCCAACCAGTGCATCGATTCTTCTAAGGCCACTTTGACAGCAAGTAGCTCCTCATCACCGACACAATTGTTCCTCTCGGAAGGCATCAATTTCCATGAAAGAAAGGCACACGGGTCTAGGCAGGTCCCTCTCGGATCTCTGCGAGAGAATCACACCAAGGCCCATGTTTGAGGCATCCACTTCCACCACAGGGCGGCCCAGTGGAGTGAGTGGTTAGCGCATCGGCCTCACAGCTCTGGGTTCCTGGGTTCAAATCCAAGTCATGTCCATCTGTGTGGAGTTTGCATGTTCTCCCCGGTGTGGGTTTCCTCCGGGTACTCCGGCTTCCTCCCACATTCCAAAAACATACATGGTAGGCTGATTGAACACTCTAAATTACCCCTAGGTATGGGTGTGAGTGTTCATGGTTGTCCGTCTCTTTGTGCCCTGCGATCAGGCCCAGATTAATATTTAGGCCCAGGGTGTCGCCCGCCTCTGCCCCGGAGTCGGCTGGGATAGGCTCCAGCACCCCCGCGACCCTAATGAGGATAAAGCGGTTCAGAAAATGAGATGAGACTTCCACCACAAACTGGCACCGTAGGTCAGGGATGATGACGGCAGAGACAAACGCCTCCATTAAACGGCAGAAAGCCTCAGTAGCTTGAGGAGTCCATTTGAAGGGAGAGGCCGGTGAAGTAAGGGCATGTAGTTGAGCTGCAATAGGGCTAAAATTACGGATAAACCTGCGGTGAAAGATAGCGAACCCCAGGAACTGCTGCACCTTCTTCCTGTTGGTGGGTTCGGGCCAATCCCGACCGTGCACACCTTAGCAGAGTCCATCTCCATCTTATCCGGAGATATTATGTGATTAAAGAAACTTACTCAAGGCACATGGAATTTGCTTTTTTCAGCCTTAACGTATAGACCGTGTTCTAGCAATATTCAGAGAACTTGGTTGACATGAGCCTAAAGGGTGCGGCAATATATTAAAATGTCATAAAATACACAAAAACAAAATGGTTCAGATACTCACTTAAGACAGTATTGATCAAGTTCTGGAAAACAGTGGAAACATTGGCATGTCAGAATGACATTACCATGTACTCAAAATGTCCTGACGGGTTGTTGAAACCTGTCTACCACTCATCCCCTTCTCGAATCCTGACCAGGTGCGAGGGATTTTGTCGGTCATGCTTGGTAAAAAAAAAAAAAGTGCCCCAGTCGTACATCTACTTACTAAATTAATTGGTTCCAGAACTTTTTTCGTAACTTGAAAATTTCATAAGTAGAGGTGTACTTATTATGTTAAATTCTCTCATTCGTTCCACGGTCCTCACACAACTACCAACTAAACCCTTTAAAATTGGTCAAAGTGTCCCTGTTTGAATAATGATTAATACCATTAAATCATTATTAGAAATATTTAATTAAAACTGGAAGACATCGTTCACATAACTGATTACAACTTGCAAGAATACACTCATAACGCGCCTTCGTTCCTGAGCATTCTGACGTGCAGCCTCCTCTTCTCTGTATTTAGTCGCACATAACTGAAAACATTTAATGTAATCTGATTCAAAACAATTGCATAAGGTAACCGAATAGCACCCTTGAGGTAAAAAACAACTGCTCATATTAGATCGAAACCAAAACACCTGCGTAAGAATTTGCAGTATAAGCATAATAATTTCTTTATAAGGTAAACTGCTGGCGTCCCAGTCAAAACAATTTATGAGTTTCTTCGTAGATCTTCATTGCGAACTTGCATCTGGGTGTCTGGGTTGCGAGGTCTATCTCCCAGTAAACAGAATGAGGGTGAGGTGTTATGTCAACAAGCTGGAGCCAGCAGGGTGACCTCGAGTTTGCCCCAGTCTCAAATTAAAGACACTCTTATACAAAAGTAATTAAAATGCATACATCTATAATATTATCCAGAATAACCCCAACAGTCCCAATTTTGTATGAAAGATGTGAGGAAACACAAAATTGAAAAAGGAGAAAGAAAGAAAATGATTTGTTAATGTCTTAAAATGAATATAAAGGCCAAAAATCCCTGTGAACCTGTGCTCTACGCCGGTGAAAGAGTTCCCTCCGCGGTCGTTATATTGGGAGATGTAATGCTCGTTTGTCCACCAGATGGCGGCAAAAGCCCATTCTACCTGGGCCGAAAGCCATTCACTTTGTAGTACTACATACATTTTAGACTTTCATATGTGCCCTATGTGTGTGTGAAAATGTGTGCCGCGTTGCACTTGTACGGTTTATAATCGCTTAATAAGGGGAATTGCAATCAATAATAAGGGGAGCATTTAGGCGAGTTGTACAGGTATGTAATAGAGAATCTTGAAACGTGGATAGTGTGTTTTGAGACAGCCAATTTTATTTAATTTAATGCTTTTTGTTATGAATACGCCTCGGGTGCGCAGCGGAGTCGGACCCAAAGATGCATGAAGTAGATCAGACAGGAGTGCTGCTTCACAAAAATAAAGGCTTTAATCAATAATCCTTATAAAGCATGATTTATGGGTCTGTGAGTGTGTGTGTATATATGTGTATGTTAAGACTCTGGCTACGTTTGTACAAACCATGCAACGTAAAGAGTTGACAATTTTTATGGTGGCCAGAAACGGCTGCCGGATCCTAATAGACGAGTGATGGAATTCTTCACCTTCTCTAAGTGTGTAAACTAGACTTTTATTTGTTACAGATGAAAGCAGAGTTGATGTATGAATCGTTGTTTTTACATGACTAAACGCACCGCGTGGCTGATTGGTCGTAACGTAGCACACCTTTCCAGGTCATTTACAAACGTCATTTTCAGAAGTTTCCGCCACTTTTTTTCTGACGTGACGGGAGGTATAAAACATCCACCCATCCATAAATCACTTTATCTATTCTCTAATCCTTATAAAGCGTGTTGTGTGTGTGCACCTGGAAACTCGCTGGCGGAAATTCTTCCCAAAATGACGTTTGTAAATGACGTGGAAAGGAGTCTTGGGTCAGCGCGTCCAGCACCATTGCGTCTCCCTGAGTCTTTCCGTCACGACAGGAAAAAAAACGTGTTTCGGGGAGCAGGAATAGATAAAGTGCGATTAATGGGTGGGTGGATTTTTTACGTTAAGAATCTCACGCTACTTTTGTCCAAACCCTGCATCGTCAAGAGTTGACATAATGGTGGCCAGAAATGGCTGTCAGATCCAAACCGTGCATCTTCGACTGTTGACATTATGGTGGCCAGAAACGGCTGTCGGATCCAAACTGGGCATCGTAGACGGTTGACATTATGGTGGCCAGAAACGGCTGTCGAATCCTAATAGACGAGTGATTGAATTTCTTTATCTTCTCTAAGTGTGTAAACTCAAGCTTTGAGGATTTGCAAGTATTATCGATGAGTATGCCTGACCTGAAATGTTAGCTTGCTTCTCTCTAGTGGTGGTTTAAGTTAGTTGCATGAACTACGCAACAGCACCGCTATTGTGTATTTATTTTCGTCATATTTTCACTTTGGTTTACAATGTTTTACCAAAAATAACACCCAAACATTGCTTAAATAGGTAACATTCGTCAGCCTTTCTTTTGAAATTGACCGTCACTTTTCCATACTTATTCCTAAAAGGCATACTCCTGCTTTTGTATATATTACACATTCCTTTTTTGCATATGCCAAAAAGAGGAGTTCTCATTTCGTATCAAGTTGGGAAAGGCGTAAACAATTGAAGCCCAACAAGATGGCAGCACAACACAATCTTCTGCATTCCAAAGTGGTGGCGAGGCTTCCACCTCGGCGGAAGCTCATCATTCTTCATCTATATCATGGTTACATAGCCCCGACCATGCTCAGATGCCTATTACTGAGAGTGTGGACTTAGGAGGGGCAATATGGGTGGGGCCCGCAAACAATAGGGAGGTTCGTATGGCCAGGTCTAAGGCTATGGAAGCTGCTCGGGCTGATGAGACTGAGGAACTCCGTGCTATTCGCATTGGCCAAATGGCTGAATCAGCGACAGCTGCTAGGGCTGTTTTGGTATCCTGCTGATGCTTTGCTTTGATTGAATTGAACTGCTGAATTGCTTCTCATATCATATCTGTACATTTTCCTTGATTGATTTGAAGTGCTGAACTTCTTCTGGAGCATAAGTGTACATAATTACATGCACGTTTGCTGTGCTATGCGTGTAACTGAAATTTTCCCTTCTCATCTAACCCATTTTTCAAAACAGATTTTTTAATAGCGCAACAATAGTCTTTTGGTTCTAAACAACCAAGAACTAACAGAAAAAGCCATGCAAACTCAGGACTTGGTAAAAATCAATAAAGAAACAATCCTAACCGGATAGCACATACGCACACTGACAGTGAGACGACATAACCAAACGCAAGCAATAATCCAACAACCAGACATACCAGGACACAACGTATAAATAGACACACAAGGGATAATTACGAAGCACACCTGGTAACATAAGGAAGGGGAGCCCAGAGGGACACACATAACCCAGACAGCACACACAAGGAAACATGCACATACACACCTCAAACAAAATCCCAACAATACATGATAGTACCCCCCTTAAGGGAGGAATCCAAGACGTCCCAAAAATCCAACACTCCAATATAGAAACAAATGGGAGGGAGGCAGGGGGCCCGGAGGAGGGCAAACGTGCCGTCCAAAACATGGAAAAAAAATGAATCCCCAGTCGGGAGCTCGACCCGGCCGGCCCGCAAAGAAGCGGCGAGCAGGCCCTTCAGGGGGTTGTCCTGGCCGACCCGCAAAGAAGTGGCGAGCAGGCTCTTCAGGGGGTCTTCCCGGCTGGCCCGAAAAGAAGTGGCGAGCAGGCTCTTCAGGGGGTCTTCCCGGCTGGCCCGAAAAGAAGCGGCGAGCAGGCCCTTCAGGGGGTCGTGCCGGCCGGGCCGCAAAGAAGCGGCGAGCTGGCCTGTCGAGGTCATCCAGTCAGGCCCGCATAGTAGTAGCGGTGCGTTTTGCCCTGGACAGTCCATGCAGAGGTTAGAGCGAGGTGGCGAAGCGACTCACCTAACACTGAGACAATACTGTAGGAAGCATCGAAGGGAGCCTGAAGGCTGATCACCCCCCCGAGTCATCATCGTTGTCTCTGCCCTTGGCCTCCAAGTCCACGTCAAAGGGATGGCCATCCACGGCTTCCAAGTCCACGCCAAGGGGATGGCTGTCCGCAGCCTTGAAGTCCACGCCAAAGGGATGGCCATCCTTGGCCTCCAAGTTCTCAACGCCGGAGTTTCCGTCCTCGGCCTCCAAGTTCTCGCCATCAGGGTCTCCGTCCTGAGCCTCCAAGTTCTCGCCATCAGGGTCTCCGCCCTCGGCCTCCAAGTAGTCCACGCTTACGTCGTGGCCCCCGCTAGGAGAATCGCCGTAGCCGGGGCCCCCGCCAGGAGAATTGGCGTCGCCCCCGCTAGGAGAATCGCCGTAGCCGGGGCCCCCGCCAGGAGAATTGGCGTCGCCCCACAACCAGGAGAATTGCCCTCGTCGGGGCCGCCACCAAGAGGATCGCGGTCACTGGGCACACGAGAGCGGGGTGCCGGTGTCGGCGTACAGGTGCGGGGTGTCGGTGCGCAGGTGCGGGGTGCCGGTGTCGGCGTACAGGTGCAGGGTGTCGGCGCGCAGGTGCGGGGCGCCGGCGTCAAGTAGTAGAGGATAAAGCCAATTTATTCTGTCAGTATTTCTAACGTATTTATTTGCTTTTGGTTTTTATGTGTGTTTATGTATGTGTGTATGTGTGTATATATGTATTTTACTTTTTGTACTTTGTTCAAGCGGCAGCCAGTTGCAGTAGCTCTCTAAACCCTCACTCATATTCTGTGTTTTCACAGCTTTTTTACAGCTTTGTTATCCTATATTTTTACGTTTTACTGTCTCTTAAGATTATACTTGTTACTTTACTTTATATTTTATACTCCATGCTTTAATGTTTTACAACTTTACTTTCAAGACTCTACTTCAAGACTCAAGTTGTGCGAGAGGCAGTCTTTGATCTATTAGTTTAGTTTATCTTGGCAAATTCTGGACATTACATTTTTGACCCATTCAGCCATGCCTCTGCTGTTTTACACAAAGGATCAGCTGTTAGCACTACGCAACACCTGGATGCCCCCGGACCTCCCCGCGGAGTTAAAGAGGAAGAGAAGAGGATGCAGAGCTGGACGAAAATGTCAGGAGAGAAAGTGACGCTTCAGACCCAGCATCCCATCTATTATTATGGGGAACGTAAGATCTCTCCCCAATAAGATGGAAGAGCTAACGGCGCTTACCAAACTACAACGACAATATCGGAAAATCTGTATTATGTGCTTCACGGAGACCTGGCTGAATGAACTAACACCAGACTCTCTCGTTTCCTTGGATGATTTTCAGCTGGTGAGTGCGGACAGAAATGCTGAGGAGAGCAGTAGGAAGAAAGGTGGGGGACAAGCTGTTTTTATTAATAGTAGATGGTGTAGTCCCGGGCATATTACGGTGAAGGAGCAACTTTGCACTCGAGATATCGAGCTAGTAGCTGTTAGCATCAGGCCGTTTTACATCACCCGGGAGTTCTCGCACGTTATCGTAATAACTGCGTATATACCTCCTTCCTCCGATGCGGCAGTCGCTTGCGAGCTGCTTCACGCTACTGTGTCGCGGCTGCAGACGTCACACCCCCAGTCTCTCCTTCTTAACTCCGGTGATTTTAACCATGCTTCTTTGGCTTCTACTCTCCCCACCTTCACTCAGTATGTGAAGTGCCACACCAGGGAACAAAAAACTCTGGACCTGCTGTATGCCCACACAAAAGAGTCATACAGCTCAATCCCCCTGCCCCCACTGGGCTGCTCAGACCACAACCTGGTCCATCTGATCCCCACCTACATCCCTATGGTGAGGAAAATAAAACCTATCATGAGGATCATACAAAGATGGACCGAGAAGACCAACATGGTACTGAGGGGATGTTTTGAGACCACTAACTGGGAGGTGCTGTGCAATTCACATAGGAAAGAAATTGACAGCTTGACCCACTGCATCACAGATTATATTAACTTCTGTGTTGAGAACACTGTACCCTCCAAGAAGGTCCGTTGTTTCTCCAATAATAAGCCGTAGGTCACCAGGGATCTCAGGGCCATCCTGAACAAGAAGAGGGCTTTTAGGTCTGGGAAGAAAGTGAGTCTGAAAATGATCCAGAAGGAGCTGAAGAGAGATAATGAAGGGAAAGATCATCTACAGGAGGAAGCTAGAGAACTAACTCCAGCGAGGAAACACCAAAGAGGTCTGGAGGAGCTTGAGGACCATTTTGGGCCATGGAGGCAACAGTGAGAGAGACCCGGAGTCCGGAGACAGGGAGTGGGCCAATGAACTGAATCAGTCCTTTAACAGATTCAGTTCTGCCCCCACTCCCCTGACCCCCCAGACCAGAAGCAACTCTCCCCCTCTTTCTCCTCCTCCTCTTCCTCCCACTCTTCCACCGGTCTCTGCATTACTGTCGATCAGTTGATAAAACCGCTTAAGAAGATCGAGGCAAGGAAGGCTACCGGTCCAGACGGCCTCAGCTCTAGACTACTGAGAGACTGTGAGGATCAGCTTGGCAAAGTGATTCTGCATATTTACAACCTCAGCCTCAGTCTACAGAAGGTCCCCCACCTTCCTGTGTGGTCACAGTTCCAAAGACTGCAAACCCCAGGGAGCCAAACCACTTCAGCATACCGGTAGCATTAACCTCTCACCTGACCAAGACTTTGGAGAGAATCATCCTCAATCACCTCAGCCCCCTGATGGAGGCAGAGCTGGACCCTCTGCAGTTTGCGTATCGTCCAGGCATTGGTGTGGAAGATGCTACCACCTACCTGATGCACAGGTCTCTTTCACACCTGGTGAACACGGGAAGCACGGTGAGAATGATGTTTTTTGACCTCTCCAGTGCGTTCAACACCATTCAGCCGGTCTACTGAGAGGGAAACTAGAGGAGGCTGGAGTAAGGAACCACCTAGCCGCATGGATCATAAACTTCCTTACTGACAGACCACAATATGTGAGACTTCAGGACTGTACGTCTGTGATAGCTTGCAGCACGGGGGCCCCGCAAGGCATGGTGCTCTCCCCACTCCTCTTCTCCCTCTACACATCAGACTTCAAACATAATAGAGACACCTGCCACCTCCAGAAGTTCTCTGACGACATCCCTATTGTTGGATGAGTGATGGACGGGAACGACCTAGAGTACAGGGGAGTCATCACAGCCTTTGTTGACTGGTGTAGGCAAAACCACCTCTACATCAACACCAGTAAGAGAAAGGAAATGGTCAGCGATTTTCGGAGGAGTCCTCAACAGACCACTCAGGTGAACATCCAGGGTACGGACATTGAAATCGTGGAGAATTTTAAGTACCTGGGTGTTCACCTCAACAACAAACTAGACTGGTCCACAAACATAGATGCCCTGTATAAAAGGGGCCAGAGCCGCCTCTACCTACTGAGGAGTCTACGGTCCTTTGGAGTGTGCAGGACACTGCTGAGGACTTTTTACGACACTGTGGTGGCATCTACAGTGTTTTATGCAGTGGTCTGTTGGGGATGCGGGAGCACGGAGAGGGACAGGAACAGGCTGAATAAGCTGGTCAGGAGGGCCAGCTCTGTTCTGGACTCTGTAGAGGAAGTGGGAGAGCGGAAGATGCTGACCAGGATGATGTCCATCATGGACAGCACCTCCCAGGCCCTGCATGAGTCAGTGGAGTCCCTCCGAAGCTCTTTCAGCAATAGACTGCTGCACCTTCATTGCAGGAAGGAGCGCTTCCGCAGATCCTTCCTCCCATCAGCTGTCAGGCTTTTTAACAAAACAAATGGCTGTGTTAAGACCTACCGTATGCATGCATGTACATCTATGTGTATGTATGTATGTATATATATATATATATATATATATATATATATATATATGTATGTACACGTATGTGTATATGTATGTGTATGTACAGGTATGTATGTATATATATATATTTCAGCAACACGCTTATTTATTTATATATTTATTCATGTATTTATTTATTAACTTACTTATTACCTATTTATTTATGTATAAAATGCCTTTCCTATTTCTGCATCCTCACCCTCTTGCTACTGTGACAACGAAATTTCCCGAATACGGGATGAATAAAGTTATCCAATCCAATACAGTCGCAAAGGCCGCAGAACAAAGCAAAAGCACAAAGTACAAAGCAAAGCAAAGTATATGGGATCATTAAGAATCACCAAATCAAATCATTAAGACAGAAAAGCAGCAAAAACACAAAACGAGCAAGAGCGGACGAGCTACCGCCACCGGCTGCCACTTGAGCGGCGCCATCTTGGTTGCGGTAGCAAAAACGGATACAGACTCAAGAAAAAGACGTTGTACAGTTGGATAAAACTGGAACCACACACAGGAAGTCTTCCACAAGATGGGGAACTTCTGCAGACTGTGACCGAGGTAGAGAATATGCAGTCACTCTTCCAAGCTTATCCGCACAGTTCCTCAGTAGTCTGGAGCTGAAGAATCAACAGTAGCAGAGTAGAACCCCTCGACTCCGTTTCCGGCCTGGTAAGCGCCGACAGCTCTTCCATCTTATCCCATGATGGAATGGTTGGTCTGAAGCGTCGCTTCGTCTCCCGGCACTTTTGTCCAGCTCCGGATTTCCAGCGTCATTGAGGTGTTGCTCCTTCTGCTGCGTATTGTTCACAGCTAGTCCCATGTGTATGACAGCGTAGGCATGTCTGAATGGTTCCAAAAAAGAAGTAGCAGAAAGAAGCCATGCTAACAGAACAAAGAAAGTTGTAAAAACATTAAAGTAAAAAGTATAAAGTACAAAGTAAAGTAAAAAGGAATGTATTAAGAAATATTAAAATGTAATTTAAAAAGATAGAAAGGCTGTAAAACACGAAAAACAAATAAGAGTGGACAGAGCTACTGCCACTGGCTGTCGCGTGACGGCGCCATCTTGGAGAGAAAAAAAAGGAACGGTAGATTCATTAACTCCATATTTTTTTAGCTACGGTCGCGAAGCTATTTCCCACTTTAAACATGTCCAATAGAGTCACTTTTTCATTAATTGTTAGCATTTTTCGCTTTTTCTTCGATTCACTAGATGCACCAAAGGGTAGAGCATCTAGGCGGCATGATGAAGGGCTCCAGAAATGCAGAGAAGAATTGGCCGAATTGGCCAATCTGCATCCGAGATGTCACGGGGTGCTGGGCAATCGGCATCCGAGATGTCATTGGGTGCTGGCCAGTTGGCATCCGAGATGTCATTAGTGCTGGCCAATTGGCATCTGTGATGTCACGGAGTGCTGCCCAATCGGCATCTGAGATCTCAAGGGGTGCTGGCCAATCGGCTTGAATCTTGGCTATCTGAAACGTTCCTCGGAAGTGCGGGAAGCGTCCGTTGGATTTTTGAAAAATATATTTTTAATTGAATACTTTTTTTGACCCACGAAGGAGTGAAGCAGCGATAACCGAAGCGCGAAGTAGCGAGGTGTTAGTGTACTTACTTTTAAAACCTTCTCTTTACTACTATCTAACTCACCCAGTACAAGACTGTTTACTATTCATGCACTAACAAGAACAATTATAAAAAAATAACATTTAATATTACTAAAAATAAAGTTTGTACTGTACTTTGTTGTGATGATAGTCATATTCAAGGTTATGATCTTTTGGCAGTCGGTTATTCATATGGCCGACGCAGCTTCCTTAGAGACAGTACAGTTACAGTAATCCCTCAAATATGGCGGGTAATGTAGACCAGACATGGCAATGATAATCTAAGCAAAGAAGGATCACCTCTATTATTACTTCCATACCAAGTTTTCACAGCTATACAGAAATACAGGTACACAAGTAGAGACACCTCGCTACTTCGCGCTTCGGTTATTGCTGCTTTACTGGGGAAATGAAAAAAATATATATTCATTTATTTTCCATACCGCCCATCCTCGAAAAGGTTTTGAGTGAACCTCTACACCACGAGGCGGCTTATTTTGTATTTTATTTTTAAAGTTCGTAAAAATGTGAAAATCCCCGCTGAATCTCGCAAGCGGAAGCATCTCCTGTCTTCCGCTTGCTACTAGCACTCAGCACTGAAGAAAAAAACATTTTTTTCCTTTTTATTGGGGGTGACCCTACTTCGCCGATTTTCACTTTTTACAGGGGGGTCCAACCCCGCATTAACCGAGATAATCAAGGTATTACTGTACAATTGTCAAGAAGTGTATTTATTAAATGTTACAGCTATACGCATATGAAAAATGTAATGTATTAATATTATTGAAGATGAACAAATGCACAATACACATTCTGGTTCAGAAGGGAGGCATGACCCACTTTATTGCAAAAGCTTGCGTCTTTTATAGGCCTATTATCAACGAAAACAGGAAACATGCACTCTATCGTCATCGTTTTGGCAAAAACACATTGGTTCTAGAACTCTCTTTGGCAGGTCACTCCGCTCGTTGCTATGCAAACACAGGATGTTTCTCGGTTACCCAATCGAGTTCGAGCTGCGCCCATGCATGTCTCTATATTATAATGCATAATGGGTTCATTAGATGTAATTCCACAATATTCCCTCCTTTTGTAGTTTTTAACTACAAACACGATAGTACAGTTCCAACAATCGAACACATCACACAGTTCAGTTCTTTGAACTTCCGGTGCAGGCCGGTCCTGACGAATGTGGCAGGAGCGATATTTCCACTTTATCGCCACCCAGAGGATTATTGTGCCTCTGTAAAACCGGCATCTGGGGTCCCCCAGTCCCTTTTCTTCGATCACCTGCCCATGATCAGTACAGTGTCCGCTGGAGGGACCCCAGGACAGCAAAGTCGTCCCTCATTGTCTTGAGATGGTGCCTTGGCACATGCAGGATTTGGGCGCTCGCTTCACCTCTTCCCCATCGTCAGCCTCCTGGACGGACGTCGTCACCCTTCGCGGTTCCCTGCTGCTCTCACGGTATAACTCAGTGAATGGCTCGTCCCGCAGGAAAACTCTCGGTCGACCCACTCCGCCGAGCTTGACCCTGGGTGGCTCGTCCCGCAGAAAGACTCTTCTGAGAGGGCTCCGAGCACTCTTTCATCTGCCTATTCTGCCTGAATGCCAGTTTCTATCGCAGCAATTTCAAACCAGTCCTCAAAGCCCAGAGGGGAAGCAGGTTTTCATTCAAACCGAACAAGTGGACACCTTTTCCAAGTGTAATCAGTTGATTGCAGCCAGTTGCTACTTATTTGAGAAGACCCCTCATTGGTTAAACTGTCGACACTGGATCAGTTGAAACAAAGACCAGGACCCAGTGCGGCCCTTTGCGGATTCGGTTTGAGACCCCTGGTCTATTGCTAAATATGCGCTAGTGTATACGTAATAGATGTGGCTATTATTTTAACCGAGTATACTGGGTAGAATGTGAATAGTCATACCTTGAGATACGAGCTTAATGCTTTCTGGGACTGAGCTCATATGTCGATTTACTCGTATCTCAAATCAATGTTTGCCAAAGAAATAAACTAAATACAAAGTTGTTCCCACCCTCTTAAAAACACCAGTAAACAGGATATTCCAATGGATAACATATTTTTATTGTGCAATTCACCATCTACTATTAGAGTAACAAATAACTAGTGGTGATAATGTTTAATAATAAAATGAGATATTATTCAATACAATGCGGAGTTCACAGATGGGAGGGAGAGAAAGAAAGAGAGAGAGAAAGAGAGAGAGACTTGATGGATGCACTCTTGCTTGCTGGGCATACACATGGAGGACTGGAAGGGCCAGGGCTGCCGGGGGCGTTGGAGGTGGAGGTGGTGGTGACAGTGGCGTCACCACTTGTGCTTCCACGCTTAGCTTAGAATCTTTGGCTGAGGCTTGTTGTTGGTGGACAGTTCCCCAAGCTGTAGCTGAGCTACTATTCTTTGCAGTTCTTTGTCTTGGTCTTTCAGCACTTTTTCATCTCGTCTGTACTTTCGATGGCGTGCACTACGTGCTCACAGAACTCTCAATGCGACTTTGACGCTAGTCCAACAACATCTATAAGTACCAGCCTGCTTCTCACGGGAGTTGGCATGGCTTCAACAACCGCCGCTCTGATAGTGTCATCCAGAGGACTGTTGTCAACCTCCTCTTCTGTTTCTTGTTTCCACCTTTTGAGCTGCCAGCTGATGTTTTCTGGAGGGTTTTCCGTATCAGTGATTGGCTGTCCTTTCAGGGCCTTTGGATCAATCTTGATTGGATATTCCCTCCACAATGTTGCCCACAAGTCTCTACGGTACGGATTGAACTCAACCTTCATTCTGCCTATTTGGTTAGGCATCCAAATATGTTGGCTCAAGTAAAGGATATTTTCCATTGTTAGTATTCCCAGAACTCTTGCCACACAGCTTTGATGTCACCAACGGCCAGTATTTTGCCTATTGTCTCTTCTTCAAACGCCCTCATCCACTTGCTGGCCCCTTCATGAATAGCAGGGAGCCACGCCACAAATCCCTCAAGGTCCAAGGTTGTCCATGGTATGTACTGTCCCTGGGCTCCTTTTATTAAAATTGGAAATTGATTATCAGGATCAGTATACCTATCTGGCTGGGGAATGCCAGGTCTGTATCTGAGATCATATTGTTTGCCTTCCCTGTTGCGGCAAATGTAAGAAAACCTCCCAACACTTCTTTATTTTATGCTCCCACTGAATTACTTCATTCCCTTTCTCCCACTGCTACATTAGTTAGTCTGTCTTTCTCTTCTCTCACTTTATCTGGCACATATTTCTGAGTTCACATCTATCGCATTAAAGTTCTTGGATAGTAATATTTTCTCTGTCTTTGCTTCCATTTTGGTATTTTAGATTGACCCAATAAGAACATCCTTGCTTTGTCATTTGTCTTGCTTGATCTCTTTTAGTTTGAAAATCCAGCACATTTGACATTTTTGGCTGTTGTCGGTGCTGCAGTATTGTGGCGGACTTGACATCGTTCCCGCCGGTGACAAAGGAGTATGACTTTCTTCATTTAAGTACACATCCCCTGAAATTTTTACATTACCGGTGATGAAAGGGTGTAAACCCAATGGCACCACATGTGACCATTGACCATTAAGCTGCCCATGCTTCTTGTTTTTTTATCTTAGCTTCATCTCCCCCTGTGGTTTTCATCGTTTCACGATTTTAAGTTTTTCCTATGTAAGTCCCCTTCCCTTTTTAACAACTGTAAAACTTCCAATTCGGTTTATATGCGAGTAAAAACGGTAATTGTTAAGGTATGTCGCGCAGATATCTTTTGGGAAAAAAATCAACTAGCCTCATAATGGATTAAAATCAAGATATAACGCAGACCGTCTGTTAATATCAAGCTGGATAGTGGACTGTTAAGACAAAATGAATTTTATTCAAACGCTTTACTCAGTAGAGGTTGTGTATTCACAGGGTTTATTTTCCTGCAGCGGGTCACACAAAAAATAAAAACGCACTTCACTCTTCAGCTTAACACTTCCGTGAAGGGAGGGATGATTTGTCACGCCCCCTGATATACTCCCCTCGCTCGCCCACCTACCATTCAGTTTATTTCCGGAGTGGGAAGAGCTCACAACTCTTGCAGAGATTCTAACACTGTTCTAAGCGACTTATAGCCTCGAGCCATACACAGAGAAAACTCCACAGCACTTAATTTAGCACTCCCTACCCAATCCGCAGCAGAATATCGATCAAAAAACACTTTTGCTCAAATTGTATTTCTGGGTGCAAACTAACTCAATTCACATTAATACGCACATAATTATTTAGTCTGTTCTCATAGTGACTGTCCGACTACGTGACCGGATGTTTCGTCGAAAGACGTTTGGTCCCCGGACGTTTGGTCAACCGGACGTTTGGTCGACCGGACGTTTGGTCGACCGGACGTTTGTTAGAACGGACGTTTGGTACAACGGACGTTTGGTCGCCGGATTCGGTCGCTGTCAAATTATGACAGAGAGCTTACTGTTGATATTTTGATATTAGATATTTAGATATTAAACTCACTCTCTCTCTCTCATGATTGTAATTTTGAGAGCTGGTTCAACAGTAACAACCCGGCGACCAAACGTCCGTTCTACCAAACGTCCGTTCTACCAAACGTCCGTTCTACCAAACGTCCGTTCTACCAAACGTCCGTTCTACCAAACGTCCGTTCTACCAAACGTCCGGTCGACCAAACGTCCGGTCGACCAAACGTCCGGTCGACCAAACGTCCGGTCGACCAAACGTCCGGTCGACCAAACGTCCGGTGACCAAACGTCTTTCGACGAAACCTCCGAGTACCGTCAGACTAATATCTCAAATGCAACCTGGCTTGAATACTCATAGGTGGGTCCAACCAAATATCAAATAGAAATATTCACTCGAAACATGGTTTATTTTTAGGCGCAACCGGGATTGACAGTGCGTTTCCTCTTGACGCGTTTTTTGGAGGTCGTGACTTCAAATCTACCGACGCGCTACACCTGAAGCAACATTCAGACAGACATTACAATTAAACTAAGCTTTTTATTTTAATGATTTTTTAAACTCCCATCTTCCGCTTGCTACTAGGGCCTTCAAGGCCTTTTCTGCTGGCCTAAGAAATATCTGAATCATATATTATTTTGTCCATCAATACTTATTAAATAATTCCAAATTGTCTGTTAGCTTCCTTTCATTGCTTTTCCCCCTGGTTGCACTGCTTCCAGATTTGTGTTTTCATATTGAAGCATTTAACCAATCACATTTCAGCCATTATTTGGGTCAGAAATCTGCCTCAAGGCCTTCACAATTAGTTCTGCAGGCTCTGCTGCATTAAACAAGCGTCGATAAGACTGTTGCTTTAACCAATCAGATTTCGAGTTGGCAACACCACAATGCCTTGTCGCAGGCGTAGGGATCGCCATTGCCTTCTTGCAGGCGTAGGGATACGTCATCGCTTTCACCAGCTATGATTGGCTAGTGATTAGCCAGAGCTACCAAACTGTTGCTGGAGCAAGCTGCACAAACAAATATATTGTTGTGTTGATTTAAAGCCATTTTCAATTCGGACTATGCCAGAAATATGACAGGACAGGCTCGACTTTCAGCGTTAGCTTCGATGGCGATAGAAAAGAAGGAAGAAAGGAGGTTGTTGTGTACAGTCAAAAAGGATTTTTGGTGAGTAAAATATGGCTATATTCCTAATATTTCAATTGTGGGCCCGGTTCTGATATCTGAAAAGCTCCAGTGTTTGCATTTAATCACTAAATGCTGCTGGGAAGTGGATTTTACCCCATTTTAGTGCAATTTTTGCCGTTTCGCCATTGACGTCCATCACTGTCTTTTCCCGGAGAAATCACCCGCCTGGCCCGGTTGTAATGTCTGAAAAGCTCCAGTATTTGTATTTAATCAATAAATGCTGCTAGGAAATGGATTTTACCCTATTTTTGTGCATTGATTTATTGATTATTTTTTATGTGTCGCAGCTGTATCTGCAGTAGAGGTTTTATAGCCATAAAATAGTTTTTGAGGGTTGGATTGATTCGTTGAAGGCGCTACAAGAAAATGCACGGACCGCCACTGCTCAGCACTGACGAATTTTTTGAGAAAAGGTCTCCTCTGAAAAACATGCAGCGAAGCGAAGGTTGTAAGCGAGTTTTCCGATGGAAAAATGTGGAAAGCCTAACTACCTCAAATGACACATTCAGCAGAAAAGCCATTTGAATGAGAAGTGAGAACCTGTTTTGTGGGGATTTAAATCATGGAGGAACTATTTTCGTTTTTTATATATAGATTATATTTAGACATTTATACATTACAGTTGGTCATCGGCCTGCAAAACAACACTAAAACCAATTGAAACCATTTATAAGCAAGCTCTGAAAGTAGTGGACAGAAAACCAAAAGCGCACCACCACTGTCAGATATTTAAAAAACAAACACCTGAACTGTTAAATATGCAGATGGCACCTTAGTTTACAAAATCTTTCATCCCAAAGCTGCTCCTCCACTGCAAAATGTTGTACAAAAATTCCAATACACCAACATGGGCTGGCTCTCGAGGTGACTGCGTAGTTCACTTCAAAAAGAGTCCATTCAGCCAAAGCACCTTCTCTGTCTGTGCCGCACATGCCTGCAACTCAAGACCAATTGACATATGTGAACTCCCATCTGTGAACCTCTTCTCCAATCATCTTAAAGCCTGGCTGTTAGACAAATAAAATTGCAATCCCAACACGTCTAAAACTGTGCTGTGTGTGTGTGTGGAAATGTGTATGCATATATGTGTGCATGTGTGTGTGTATGTCTAGTATGCGTCATCGTTTATCTTCAACCTACACAAGGGACTAAAGATGGAAATTAGTCCTCGGCTACATATATATTAGCATTAACATTAATATGAATATGTTCATTAATGTGTTGTCCCTTATTAAACAAATCAAACTCAGACTTTTCCCAGTGGCGGGTTGTCAGGGACTTCAAGGCCTTCTCTGCTGGCCTAAGAAATATCTGAATCATAAATTATATTTTGTCCATCAATACTTATTAAATAATTCCAAATTGTCTGTTAGCTTCCTTTCATTGCTTTTCCCCCTGGTTGCACTGCTTCCAGATGTTTTCATATTGAAGCATTTAACCAATCACATTTCAGCCATTATTTGTTGCCACAATCAGTTCTGCAGGCTCTGCTGCATTAAACAAGCGTCGATAAGACTGTTACTTTAACCAATCAGATTTCAAGTTGGCAACACGACAATGCCTTGTCGCAGGCGTAGGGATACATCATTGCCTTGTCGCAGGCGTAGGGATACGTCATTGCCTTGTCGCAGGCGTAGGGATACGTCATCGCTTTCACCAACTATGATTGGCTAGTGATTAGCCAGAGCTACCAAACTGTATCTGGAGCAAGCTGCACAAGCAAATATATTGTTATGTTGATTTAAAGCCATTTTCAAGACGGACTATGCCAGAAATACGACAGGTCAGGCTTGACTTTCAGCATTAGCTTCGATGGTGATAGAAAAGAAGGAAGAAAGAAAGATGGATATTGTGTAGTTAAAAAGGATTTTTGGTGAGTAAAATATGGCTATATTCCTAAATAATATTTCAATTGTGGGCCCGGTTCTGATATCTGAAAAGCTCCAGTGTTTGTATTTAATCACTAAATGCTGGAAGGAAGTGGATTTTACCCCATTTTAGTGCAATTTTTGCCGTTTCGCCATTGACGTTTATCGCTGTCTTTTGCCGGGGAAATTACCATCCTGGCCCAGTTGTAATGTCTGAAAAGCTCCAGTATTTGTATTTAATCAATAAATGCTACTAATAGGTGGATTTTACCCCATTTTAGTGCAATTTTTGCCTTTTCGCGAATGGACGTATATGGACGTATCGAAGTTCATCGCTGTCTTTTTCCCGGGGAAATCACCCCCCTGGCCCGGTTGTAATGTCTGAAAAGCACCAGTATTTGTATTTAATCAATAAATGCTGCTAGGAAGTGGATTTTACCCCATTTTAGCACAATTTTTGCCGTTTCGCATATGGACGCATCGACGTTCATCGCTGTCTTTTTCCCGAGGAAATGATACTCTAGGCCCGGTTCTGATGTCTAAAAAGCTCCAGTATTTGTATTTAATCAATAAATGCTGTTTTTGGCTGGATTTTACCCCATTTTCGGGCAATGTTTGCCTGTACGCCATTGACGTTCACCGCTGTCTTTTCCCGGGAAAATCACCCCCCTTGCCCGGTTGTAATGTCGGAAAAGCTCCAGTATTTGTATTTAATCATTAAATGCTGCTAGGAAGTGGATTTTACCCCATTTTTGTGCATTGATTTATTTATTATTTTTTATGTGTCGCAGCTGTAGCTGCAGTCAAGGTTTTATAGCCATAAAATAGTTTTGGAGGGTTGGATTCATTTGTTGAAGGCGCTACGAGAAAATGCATGGACCGCCACTGACTTTTCCTATACTAATAGCTTCAATATTTAATAAAGACACTTCTTGATAATTGTACTTGTATTACTGTATAGGCGTGAAAATATGTAGTGGTACCTCGAAATACGAGTGCCCCGACATAGGAGCAATTTGAGATACGAGTAAAAGTTTGAGCAAATATTTATCTTGAGATACGAGACAAATTTTGATAAACGAGCAGACAGCTGACGCGAGAGGCTGCTCTTAAGAACATCATGGGCACTGTCTCTCTCCCCGCAACTCCCTCGTGTAATGTCTCTGTGGTCGCAACCTCATGTAATGTCTCTGGGAGCACTGGGCGGAGCGGTGCATTTTTTCAGTGTTTTTGTCCCGTTAGTCAGTGCGAATGGCGTATATAGTACTTCTCGTTGGCAAGTGGTCGTGCGAAATCCTATTGTGAGGACATTTGTGTGCATCATTTTCGGAATATTTTGAAGGAAATACAAAAGCAAACAACCCTTGATAGGTTCCTTTTACCTGCAGCTGAAAGTTAGGGTGGAGGCGGGGCAAATAGAGCCAACCCGAGAAGAAAGGTATAAAAATGTAAAACAAAATTAGAATTAAGTTTAGTGTGAGGTTACATTAAACTTTTTTTTGAGTGTCTGCATCGTAATCCAAGTTCATTTAAATTTGTTTGTTATGTTACGAGCGCGTTGCCGTGCAAAAAGTCCCCCCTCTCTCTGTCCGTCTCTCTCCCCTCCGCGAAATCTGTCAAATTTTAATAATATTATACAAATTTTAGTGCTATTACACCAACCTATTAAACTATTTGTTGTTTTTTCAGAGGGTGGGAATGAATTAGTTTGTTTTTAGTTCATTTGAGTTACGAGAAAATCGACATACGAGCTCAGTCCCCATTAAGCTCGTATCTCAAGGTACCACACGCGGTACTCGGATGATTCGCCTAAAGACGTTTCGCCGACGGACGTTTGACAGACGGACAGGTCGCCAAATGGACATTCCACCGAACGGAGCTTTCGCCGAAACGGGATTCACGCGCTCGCCCCGCCCCCGGATCGTGTGTGTACAAGTTTTTCAACCTCGGCCCGTTAGGATTTTCAATCCGGCCCGCTGCCGGCGTTGTCCAAATTATAGTAAAAATCAATGATTCATTTCCCTGTCCCGCGCATCACTCTTAATTTATTAGTCTACCGTCAATGGCAGCCCGGGAATAAGCACTCTTGGACGGGCATGTCAGCCCGGGAATAAGCACTCTTGGGCGGGCATGTCATCCCGGGAATAAGCACTCTTGGGCGGGCAGATGTAGCAGAACCGAGCTGTGAAATGACAGCAATCGGGTCAAATCCATTCTAAAACAGCATTTAATGATTAAATACAAATACTGGAGCTCTTTGGACATTAGAACCGAGCCCAGGGAAGTGAGATCCTCGGTGAAATGTCGCGTGTCTGTTGATCGGGCATGTTGAGGACGAGTCGGTCCCGGTGGGGGAAAAAAACGTATAAAAAAATATCAGCGTTTAATGATTAAATACAAATACTAGTATTTGTATATACAATACTAGTATTTGTATTTAATCAGGCAAAAAGAACGTTTAATGATTAAATACAAATACTAGTATTTGTATATACAATACTAGTATTTGTATTTAATCATTAAAGGCTGTTTTCGAATTTGAGAGCATTTTGAACGTATATAGACTGTTTTTTGCCTTATCGCGACATTTTACCGAGGAATTCACTTCCCTGGGCTCGGTTCTAATGTCCAAAGAGCTCCAGTATTTGTATTTAATCATTAAACGCTGTTTTCGGCTGGATTTGACCGAATTTGAGAGCATTTTGATCCGTTTGGCAAATGGACGTATGTAGACGTTTTTTTGCCTTATCGCGACATTTTACCGAGGAATTCACTTCCCTGGGCTCGGTTCTAATGTCCAAAGAGCTCCAGTATTTGTATTTAATCATTAAATGCAGTTTTAGAATGGATTTGACCCGATTGCTGTCATTTCACGGCTCGGTTCTGCTACATCTGCCCGCCCAAGAGTGCTTATTCCCGGGCTGCCATTGACTGTAGACAAATAAATTGAGAGTGATGAGCGGCAAAGGGAAATGAATCATTGATTTTTACTATAATTTGGACAACGCCAGCGGCAAGCCGGTTTAAAAATCCTAACGGGCCGTATATGGCCCGCGGGCCGAGGTTGAAAAACTTGTACACACACACGATCCGGGGGCGGGGCGAGCGCGCAAATCCCGTTTTGGCGAAACCTCCGTTCGGCCGAATGAACGTTCGGCGGTACGTCCATTCGGCGACCTGTCCGTCTGGCAAAACGTCTTTAGGCGAATCATCCGGTCACGACCACACGCTTATTTATTTATTTATATATTTATTCATGTATTTATTTATTAACTTACTTATTACCTATCTATTTATGTCTAAAATACCTTTCCTGCTCCGACATAAGAGCAATTTGAGATCCGAGTAAAATTCCAAGCAAATATTTACCTTGAGATACGAGACAAATTTTGAGATACGAGCATACGAGAAAGCCAGGTGGCCAAGACGCGAGGCTGCTTATGATTTTAGTGCACTGACTTTCTCGCCGCATCTCCCTTGTGTAAAGATCTCTACGAGCACTGGGTGGAGCGTTGCATTTTCCAGTGTTTTTCCCATTAGTCAGTGCAGAATACAAAGGGAACAACAATTGGTCCAAAGCAAACAGGTGGAATGAAGAGTTGTGCAAAGAAAAGGCGAATGATAACAATCAATATTAATCGAGAAATAATTGAAAAATATGAGGTGTACGCGTGGCGGAGCTTGCTCGCCAATATGAGAGGAATACGATATGCACCATCCTGAAGCAGAAGGACGCGATTAAGGATAAGAAGCCTTCCAAAGGACTAACCTGCGCAGTGACATTCATGACAAGATCGAGAGCCTTCATTTAATATAGATAAAAGATAAACAGTTCGCAGGAGATAGCCTGACCGAGTCAATAATATGCGAAAAAGCCAGCGGAAAAATGTGTAAAGCCACGCTGAAATTTGCAAGCGGAAGCCACTCCCTTGTCCTTTCCTTGCTATTAGAACTCAGCACTAAACTTTTTTTTTTTTTTAAGTAGATAAAAATGTGAAAATCCACGCTGAAACTCGCAAGCGGAAGCCACTCCCCTGTCCTCCGCTTGCTACTAGAACTCATCACTGAAGTAAAATATATACATATTTTTTATTAAATAGGGGTGACACTACTTAGCGGTTTTTCGTTTATCACGGCCATGTCTGGTCTACATTAACCGCGATAATCGAGGGATTATTGTATTGAGTTTATATAGTAATCCAAATTCATTTATTTATGTTATGTTCCGAGCGTTTTGCCGTGCAAAGTCTCTCTCTCTCTCTCTCCTCCGCGAAATCTGCATTGTATGTACTATAAATAGACCTACATAATGTCTCATTTTAGTAGTATTAAACATTATAACCACTAGTTATTTGTTACTCTGTTAATAGATGGCGAATTAGAACAAATAAAAATGTTTTCCATTCCAATATCCTGTTTTTGGTGTTTTTTCAGAGGGTGGGAATGAATTAGTTTGTATATAGTTCGTTTCTATGGGAAACGCTGATTTGAGATACGAGTAAATCAACATACGAGCTCAGTCCCGGAACGCATTAAGCTCGTATCTCAAGGTACCACTGCGCTCTTTTTCACCAGTAGATGTCGGCAAATTAACATTTCCTATTTGTTGGTTATTTTCTGTTTTGCAACAACCATTTCTGAATAAATTACTAACTTCCTTGACACTAATAATGTGCTTTTGAGTCATGCATTATCTCAGAAATACCACATGCGATGACATTTGTACTCCCTATTAAAACCATGAATACGGAGGTGATTTTAAGGTAGTTTTAAGTGAGCACCTTATACGTGAGAAAATACAATAATGTACTATGAACCGTAACAACCTTCTGTGCTGTCTTACGAAAAGAGATTGAAGACGTATTCCTAATTTTACCCTCGTACTTTTCGATATAACAAAGGGTAGATTCATTCACGCTAAAATGGAGAGACGGCAGTGGAAGTTTCCCCTTCCTTGCATTTGCTCCTCATTTTCCTCATTACAGTATTTCTTTGAATTTTGCGGATGCAGTGGTGGGAAACAACAGCCGCCATCCAGACTTTCCTGCAGTGATGGAAGCAGGATTCATCTGTTGTTGAATGGAGGTGTATGGAGGTAACACAGTTTAGGTATAGGTGGAAAAAAAATCGGTTAGTGAGTTCCGAGGAATCAAAGACAGAATTTTTCTTTTAGAACTCACTGGTAGTCAGGCTATGAATACATAATACACATACATATACATCTTAATGCTGAAACAAAACAAATAAAATATGATTGTTTCACTGTTTTAATGTGCTCTTAATGGCTTTAATTTCACCAATAGACAGTGGTAAAAGGTTGTAGGCACTAAGATCAGGCTTTCCTGGAATACACAAAAAGAAAACCACCATAATTACAGACATCATGAAGCTGCAGTCTTCCCTCGATTTTCACGGTTCATGCATCTATATATATACATATACATACATACATACACATACATACACATACATACACATACATACACATACATACACATACATACACATACATACACACACACACACATACACACACATACACACACATACATATACATACACATACATACATACACACATACATACACATACACACACATCCATACACATACATACACAAACACATACACATACATACACATACATACACACAAACAAATACATACACATACATACACATACATACACATACACATACACACATACACACACATACACACACATACACACACATACACACACATACACACACATACACACACATACATATACATACATACATACATATATACACATACATACATGTACATACATTTACATACATATACATACATTAACATATATATAACAATAATTATTATGAAAAAAAAATGTTAACGATAATATTAAAAACTTTCGATAAAAATGTAATAGTTTTAAACTGCAATTACACCACCAGAACACCACAGAGAACAGTGGTGCTGTTGCGAGATGAACGCTAGTTCCAGAACAAGGTACTCGGAGGATTCGCCAAAAGACGTTTGGCCGACAGACGTTTGGCCGACGGACGTTTGGCCGACGGACGTTTGGCCGACGGACAGTTCGCCGAACGGACGTTTGGCCGAACGGACATTTGGCCGAACGGACATTTCGCCGAACGGACGTTTCGCCGAAACGGGATTCGCACACTCGTGTGTGTACATGTTTTTCAACCTCGGCCCGCAGGCCATATACGGCCCGTTACAGATAACATTCATTTAGGCATAACAAGGGCATTTATTCACGGCCAAACATACGCAGAACAGTACGTGACAGAAGAAATAGAAACTTACACCAGCATAGAAAACGTTGAGATTAATCTTTGAATTAAGGTTCTCAGCAAATCATTTTGGATATATATTTCCTAAAATAATGGGAAATTATTTAAAATTAAAATATTGTTCTTATTGGCACACATCACTATAACTAAAAGTGAGATGCTATTTGACCGGTCTTTTCTCTAACATATCATAAAAAAATCCTACTCCAGAAAATTTATACCAGCATAGAAAACGTTGAGATTAATCTTTAGTCTGTCCAAGGCACTTAGAATTTCACATAAATCTTCTAGTGTTGTTTTTTCTCGCCGAAACGGGATAAATTACATTGCGTGTCTAAATTGCTACTACTGTAAACGCACGGATAAAATAAAAAATATAAAAATTTGGCAGCACATTGTAGGTACGTACTTGTATTTAGAAATATGTCCAGCGGGGGGCAGTACATTTTGAGATGAAGATTTAAAGCGGAAGTAGAAAGCGGTCTTGTAGTTGCCATATGGGGCCATATAGGCTATTTGACCGGTCTTTTCTCTAACATATCATAAATTTCATCCAACGTATATTAATTGTAATTTCTTGTAAACTGTGTGAAAAATTAAAGTGTTTAATTTATTATTTGATTAAACAAATAAAAGTGGGGATGTTTCGATTGGATGTTTACACTGGACATCCGGGTATGACACCAGATCTACCTACAGCCTGGCCACATTTACCTTGAACCGCCTGCGGACACACGGTGAAAAACTCATCACGACGGTGGCTCAATTTGTTAATAAATACCAGCAAAGCTGCATTCTCGAAGCCAATTGTAAGTAACACGGGAGATTGTCTTAATATCAGTAATGCTTTACGAATTACGACGATTCGCCGCGCCTGGCGTCGCCATTACCATGCCTGAAACGCTCGCTAAAATATTTTTCTGTACTGCCGCATTGATTCTGGAAGCAAATAATATGGCAGTGGCCCTGTGGTATATCTTAGCCGGTGTCACATTATTGTTAATATATTTACGAGCTACGACGACGTATGGAAACGGCCGCGCGCGCCTGGCATCGCCATAACCGTGCTTGAAACGCTCGCAAAAATATTTTTTTATCTTTTCTCTTATAGGCCATAGCTTGAACACGGGAGATTTTCATGGTTTAATATCAGTAAAGCTGCATTCAGTAAGCAAATTGTAAGTACAACATATACATACACACATATACATATATATCAGTGGCGGTCCGTGCATTTTCTGGTAGCGCCTTCAACGTATCAATCCAACCCTCAAAAACTATTTTATGCCTATAAAACCTCTACTGCAGCTACAGCTGCGACACATAGAAAACAATCAATGAATCAATGCACAAAATGTGGTAAAATCCACTTCCTAGCAGCATTTCATGATTAAATACAAATACTGGAGCTTTTCAGACATTAAAACCAGGCCAGGGGGGTGATTTTCCCGGGAAAAGACAGCGATGAACGTCAATGGCGTACGGGCAAACATTGCCCGAAAATGGGGTAAAATCCAGCCGAAAACAGCATTTATTGATTAAATACAAATACTTGAGCTTTTTAGACATCAGAACTGGGCCCGGAGTATCATTTCCCCGGTAAAAAGACAGCGATGAACGTTGATACGTCCATACGTGAAACGGCAAAAAAATGCACTAAAATGTGGTAAAATCCACTTCCTAGCAGCATTTATTGATTGAATACAAATACTGGAGCTTTTGAGACATTACAACCAGGCCAGGGGGGTGATTTTTCCCGGGAAAAGACAGCAATGGACGTCAATGGCGAAACAGCAAAAATTAAACTGGGGTAAAATCCACTTCCTAGCAGCATTTAGTTATTAAATACAAACACTGGAGCTTAAATACAAACACTGGAGGTTTTCAGATATCAGAACCGGGCCCACAATTGAAATATTATTTAGGAATATAGCCATATTATACTCACCAAAAATCCTTTTTAACTGTACACAATATCCATCCTCCTTTCTTTCTTCCTTCTTTCTATCACCATCGAAGCTAATGATGAAAGTCGAGCCTGTCCTGTCATATTTCCGGCATAGTCCGTCTTGAAAATGGCTTTAAATCAACACAACAATATATTTGCTTGTGCAGCTAAGTTAGCGCACTGAAAGTGGCGCACACACCCTTTTCCCGGCTGTAACAGGCTCGCTAGCTTCGGAGTTGACCGCCCTTTCTTAATGATGTCCATTTTTTTTCTGGAAAAGTCCGTCTGGAAAATAGCTTTGTGAGCAAATCTGCAACCAAATCCATTTGTTTTTGCCTCTGTCGGGCATTGTGGGCGGAGTTTGCGATCTCTGGCTGCCTCACTATGGCTTTGGCCCGCCTACTCTCTATAGCTAGCCAATCATAGTTGGTGAAAGCAATGACGTATCCCATCCAGCAAAATGCCAATGGCTGCGAAAAAGCATTGTGGGGTTGCCAACTCGAAATCTGATTGGTTAAAAGCAACAGTCTTGTTTAATGCAGCAGAGACCGCAGAACTGATTGTGAAGGCTTTGAGGCAGATTTCTGATCCTGGCAACAAATAATGGCTGAAATGTGATTGTAAATGCTTCAATATGAAAACACACATCTGGAAGCAGTGCAACCAGGGGGAAAAGCAATGAAAGGAAGCTAACAGACCATTTGGAATAATAAGTATTGATGGACAAAATATAAGGATTCAGATATTTCTTAGGCCAGCAGAGAAGGCCTTGAAGGCCCTGACGGCCCGCCACTGATATATACATATACATATATACACATATGCACATATACACATATACACATACATATATATATACATACATATATACATATATATATATACATATACACATATATATATATATATATATATATATATATCCCTTGACACTAAGGGAAAATTAGATGTGCAAGTCTGAATTAGTCTGAAGTAGTGGAGGCTCGCTCCTTCATCTTCTGTACTGTCATATATATATATATATATATATATATATATATATATATATATATATATATATATATATATATATATATATATATATATATATATATATATATATATATATATATATATATATATATATATATATATATATATATATATATAATATATATATATATATATATATATATATATAAATATATATATAATATATATAATATATATATATATATATATATATATAAATATATATATAATATATATATAATATATATATATATATATATATATATATATATATATAAGACAGTACAGAAGATGAAGGAGCGAGCCTCCACTACTGAAGAGATTACGAGTAGTATAATTCAGACTTGCACATCTAATTTTCCCTTAGTATATATATATATATATATATATATATATATATATATATATATATATATGTATATATATATATATATATATATATATATATATATATATATATATGTATATATATATATATATATATATATATATATATAGCGCTATTACGGTTCAATAATCACCCATAAATAATATATATGCCATGCCTGGCTTCACGAAAAGTGGCAGGCAGCGCCGGGCTTCTTACGCTACGATTTGTGAATGGATTGTGGCCGCCTGGGCGAACGTGTCTGCTTGCACGGTTGTTCGAGCTTTTGCCAAAGCCGGCATCATTTCTAAGGAGCCACATGGAAATGACGGTGACTCTGAGAACGAAGAGAGGGGACCCGGCTTTTTGGAAGGCTCGTTTGGGCAATTGTTTAATTCGGACACAGAAAATGAGGACTTTGAGGGATTTGTGGGTGATGATGACGTGAGTGAGTTGTAAAATGTCTAAATAAAGTACAACCGAACTCAGTTTTGCTTTCGTTGCCCTTTTAAAACGTGTTTTTAACGTGTGGGTGTAGCGTGCAAGAACTATATTTCCCAGCAGTCACTGGGCACCGGAACCCGGAAATAGGCTGCTTCCGGTAGCCAGCGCTATTGCGTTTCGATGTTCATCCATATATAATATATATGCGTCTAATGAAACGGTGCGTGCTTTGTGTGTCTGAAATACAGAAATAGCACTCGTTACTGACCCTGCGGCTTAAAATACGATGCGCCGAATTGTCGTGAAAATACGGTATATATGTGTGTGTATCAAAAATTATATTTTCTTACAGGCCATGGAGTTCACTGTCACCAAGCGTGGTGGGAGGAAGTTGCTCCAAAATGGGTATGCTTATATAGTTGACAAAAACGACAAAAAAACAGGCATTACCTATTGGAGATGTGAAGAAAGAGGAAGATGTGGAGGGCGACTTAGGACAGTGAATGATGTTCTATCAGGTGTTCCACTGCAACATTCTTACCAACGAAATACCAGCAGGGGTCGGGTTCTCAAGACAGTACAGAAGATGGAGCGAGCCTCCACTACTGAAGAGATTACGAGTAATATAATTCAGACTTGCACATCTAATTTTCCCTTAGTGTCAAGGGGATCTCTTCCCAAAAATGAAAGTCTTGGCAGAATGATTAGAAGGCAAAGGGCATTCACAAATGGCAACAAAATAACAGACGAACTAAGGGTTTCGTTAAGAGGGGAGAGATTTGTTTTATTCGAAGAGGTAGATTTCGTTTTGATGGCAACTGACACCAATCTCAATTTATTGGCAAAAAGTATGCACTTTTGTGACGGTACGTTCGACAGTGCACCTTCCAACCATCATCTGTATACCATCCATCCTCTCCTTGGAGAAAATCATACCGTTGCACTGGTATACTGCATCACAAAATCTAAAACTCAAAGAACGTATGATATGATATTTTCTAAGATTAAAGAAAGCCCTGTTATGGAGCCTAGTTCTATAACTGTTGATTTTGAAAAGGCTGCAATAAGTAGTATTAAAAAAGCATTTTCCAAACTCTCACACATCTGGATGCTTTTTCCACTTCGGTCAATGCCTTTGGAGAAAAATTCAGTCATGTAGCCTACAAAATTGGTTTAGTGACCCAATGAATACTTTCGTAATAAAAAAACTTTCAGCACTGGCGTTCGTCCCAAGGGATGATGTCAGAAGCATTTGATGCATTAATGCAGGGGTCCCCAAACTTTTTCCTGTGAGGGCCACATAACTTTTCTCTTCTCTGATGGGGGGCCGGTGTCAGTTTGTAACAGAAAAAGTGTGACGATCGTAGGGGAGCTTAATTTTTTTTTATTGTTTTCCAGAAAGCCACACATAACCAAATAACCCTTTCCAGGTTCTTTACAGAAAAAAAGTCAGGAAACATATAATAACACTATTAATGAAATAAATAATAACTAAATAACCCTCTCTGAGTTCTTCACAGAAAAAACAGGAAATAAATAACACTATTTATGAAATAAATAATAACTAAATAACTCTCTCTGGGTTCTTCATAGAAAAAAAAGCCATGGAACATTAACTTTCTGTTGTGCCATGCACAATCTTCTCCCTTTGATCTGAAGTTTATGCACGACACCACAACCGTCATTACAGAATCCCACGTCAACATTTTGCAGCACAGTGCTTGCTGGTGAATTTGGCAGTGGACTCCTAGCGGGGCGGTGAGACCCCTTTTTTCCAACTCCCGGTTCATGCGTCCCATTATTAGACCGCGAGTTTCGGCCACCATGCTAGGAGCCCCGTCAGTCGTGATGCTAGCTAGCTTTGACCAGTCCAGGTCCAACTTCTCCATGGTTTGGCACACTTTGTCAAAAATATCCTCTCCCGTTGTAGTCCCTTTGAGACTTTGGAGGGCTGCCAGATCCTCGCAAATCTCAAAGTTTGCGCTAACTCCACGAATAAAAATGAGCAGTTGCTCTGTGTCTTGCACGTCCGTGCTTTCATCCAGTGCTAATGAAAAAAAGTCAAATTATTTCGTCTTCTGCTGCAGCTGGGCATATACATTACTCCCGATTTCTTCAACGCGTCTGGTCATTGTACTCACCGACAGACTTACGGCATTAAATGCATCTTTCTTCTCGGGACACACCTCCTCCGCGACAGTATCCATACATTTCTTAACAAACTCTCCGTCAGTGAAAGGCTTACCGCTGCTTGCTATCAATTTAGCAACCCAAAAGCTGGCCCGAACGGATGCCTGGTTCTGCTGAGATAGTAGTCCACTTTTTCGCTTTGAGAGTTTGTCTGCTCGTATTTGGCCTAGCAATCTATCGTACTTGTCTTTGTGACAGGATTCATAGTGTCGGCAAAGATTGTATTCTTTGAATACCGCCACCGTCTCTTGACAAATGAGACAAACAGCCTTTTCTTTGCATTGAACAAAAAAATAATCGTTTGTCCACTCCAGGTTAAATACCCTGCATTCTGAATCAATTTTTCTCTCACCATATTTTTCGCCATTATTCCGTTCTCAAACAGGTTGCAGTTTTAATATGCTTGAATAGTCCGCGATGGTCCCAGGGCTCCGCCCTCACCTGCGATCGTCCAGATGTCTCGGTAACACTGCTCGTGCATGCAACGGTGGACGTGCCCGGATGCATCAAAGGGAAACACTCTCCCCGCACGTGTCACCAAAGAAGCAATGCGAAGCCCCGCTTCACTGGGATGATTTGTGGGCTCAGCAGGGGTGCAATGAACCAAACACAAGATTAAAACGTCCCAGTCTTCAAGGCCAAATAGGGAAAAAAATCCGTATCTGGCCCGCGGGCCGTAGTTTGGTGACCCCTGCATTAATGGCTTCACTAGACGAGGAAACAGAGGAAGTAATAGCAGAATTTCTCACGTACTTTGAGACTACTTGGCTAGGTACTGATATAAGGGGAAGGCGACGCTGTCCATGTTTTGCTATCCCCTTATGGAACGTTAGAGGAAAGACCTTGCTGGGAATACCACGCACTAATAAATCTGTTGAAGGTTAGGCACCGCACATTTCAATGTAGAATGTCAGTTGTCCATCCAAATTTATCTCGTCTGATAAACAAACTCAAATTAGAGCAAAGAGATTGAGAAATACGAATACAACAGGCTTTTGGCGGTATTATGCCCAGACAGACCAAAAAGTCATACGCAGCTGCTAATGAACGGTTGAAAAAGCTCACAGATGACCATGAAAACCTGGATCGATTTCCTAACAAACTACAGTACCTAGAAGCCATTGCGCGTAATTTGTAAGTTTTACTGTTTTAATAAAAACTGCCATCTGTGAATTCCCTTTGTACATAATTTGTAAGTTTGTATTGTATTTGTAATTTTTGTACATAATTTGTACGTTTTTTACTGCTTTAATAAAAACACCATCTGTGAATTTGCTTTGTCTTCTTTTAAATAAAATAATTTTTTGAATGTCATCTTATTGATAGTGTTTAATATTAAAAATAAGTAGAATGATTATCTTTGTACTGGCTCTTGACTAATTCATTTGAATCATGTCTATTTACTCCTTGCCTGAATCATGTCCTATTAACTTGCATCCAGAGGATAAATAAAGATCAATATTCTTTGCCTGACGGATTTTGTGTCAGTTGACTTATATAGTCTTATTCATGTTGTTTACGTGTTCAGTGAATGTGTTTTGTGATCCATTTGTCACTCAACTACAATAATCCTTTTGGTGACCCTTGCTGACCCACAGCACTGGTAAAAACAACCTAAACCACTTGGCAAGACGACTAAAGCTGAAAGGAATGGTAAACATGCAAAACTTCCCCTAAATGCATGGCCAGGCAAACACACAAAGGGGCACACGTACAGTATATGTACACATACACACTAGCCTGAGATTTAGAGTCTTTTGCTTGGAGCTACGTGCATGGCACTGAGAAAAAACAAAAAATGCGAAACATCCCCACTTTTATTTGATAATAAAATAATAAATTAAACACTAATTTTTTCACACACACAGTTTACAAAAAGTTACAATTAATATATGTTGGATGAAATTTATGATAGGTTAGAGAAAAGACCGGTCAAATAGCATCTCACTTTTAGTTCTAGTGATGTGTGCCAATAAGAACAATATTTTAATTTTAAATAATTTCCCATTATTTTAGGAAATATATATTCAAAATGATTTGCTGAGAACCTTATTTCCCATTATTTTAGGAAATATATATTCAAAATTATTTGCTGAGAACCTTAATTCAAAGATTAATCTCAACGTTTTCTATGCTGGTGTAAGTTTCTATTTCTTCTGTCACGTACTGTTCTGCGTGTGTTTGGGCGTGAATAAATGCCCTTGTTATGCCTAAATGAATGTTATCTATAACAGGCCGTATATGGCCCGCGGGCCGAGGTTGAAGAACATGTACACACACGATCCGGGGGCGGGGCGAGCGCGCGAATCCCGTTTTGGTGAAACGTCCGTTTGGCGAAACGTCCGGTCACGCCAGAACAATGCTCAGGAGAAGCAGAGGATAATGAGGAAACGTGTTTTTAGCATTTCAGCAATCAAGGCTAACACGGAGCATCAACGCAAATACATACATACGTAGATACACACACACTATAGCGTATACGTAACAATGTCACATTTACAATTTTTTGTGGGCCTACTGGTAAATGTTTTGTAGGCTAGTATTTACATGTTTTAGCAAATGTTTTTGACGTACTGTACACTGTACATTAACATTTTCTAACATATCCTAGCCGTACTGTCTGAGGCATACCGGTACTGTACATTTTTTGTAGGCATACCGATAAACGTTTTGCAGGCTAGTACTTATTAGTACTGTAATTACCTATTAATAAAAAAATCCGAGATGCACCGAGGGTGCGAAAGTCGAACTGCAAAATGGCGAGGGAACTCTGTATTTACATTTTTTAAATGCCACTTCATTGTAGTTTTTTTTCATGAAATTCTAATTTTGTGGTATATCACTGTAAAACAAATTGCATAAAGCTTTTATTACCTTGCATTTCATTTAAGCGATTGACTTTCACTTTTAGTCCTTTGTGAAGGTCATTTATTTCGGTGTCCAGTTGTTCCTGGTCTACAGATAAGAAAAATTATTTCAGGCAAAAATTTAATATGTCAATCCATTTGGGAGAAAGTCAGTTCAACATACAGTCGACATACAAATGCCTAAAAACATCTTACCTTCCTGAATCATTTCTTGCATCTTGGACTTTTGGAATTTGATGAACATCTGTCCTAAGCAAACCTTTACCTTTTCTGCAAGTAACAGGAATCCCGCTTTGAAATCAGTTCAACTACTCGTAAAATCAACTTTTAAATCTAAGAGGTTACGAACCTGAATGCAGATCATTCTTCAGAGCATTTAATGCTTCTCTGTTCCTGTTTCTTTTCATATCCAAGTCAATAATCTTAGAAGCAAAAAAAATTGAACAGTGTAATAAACGGAGACAAAACAGGAAATTACAACCGTACCTCTACTTACGAAATTAATTGGTTACAGAACTTTTGATGTAACTTGAAAATTTCGTAAGTAGAGCAGTGCTTTATATGAAAAATCTCTAATTCGTTCCACGGTCCACACACAACTACCAACTAAACCCTTTAAAATTGGTCAAAGTGTCCCAAATTTGTATGAAAGATGTGAGAAACACACAAAAATGAGAGAAAATATAATACATTTATTAGTGTCTTAAAATGAATAACAAGCATACAAAATGTAGCGTGATATGCGCATGCGCATTTCCCTATGACGCGGCGGCGTCAGAAAGCCGTGCGCTTTGCAGTAAATTTTAGACTGCCCTATGTGAGTAACTATGTGGCTCATGTGTGTAAATATGTGCCGCATTGCAATACTACATTTTTTTATCGCTTAATAAGGGGAATTGCAATAATTAATAAGAGGAGCATTTAGCTGAGGTGGACAGGACATAATATGCACACGTGCATTCCCCTTTGACCCGTGCGTGTCAGAAAGCCGTCTACTTGGTAGTACATTTTAGACTTTTATAGTGAGGGTTAACCGGTTCAAAAAATGAATGAATGAATAAATGTGTGTGCCCCATGTGTGTGTATGTATAAATATGTACCGTGTTGCATTTGTACGGGTTTTCTCGCTTAATAAGGGGAATTGCAATCATTAATAAGGGGAAGATTTAGCCGAGGTTGACATGTACAGTGGGGCAAATAAGTATTTAGTCAACCACCAATTGTGATCCTACTTGAAAAGATTAGAGAGGCCTGGAATTGTCAATATGGGTAAACCTCAACCATGAGACCCTGTATGTGGAAAAAAACCAGAAAATCACATTGTTTGGTTATTAAAGAATTTATATGTAAATCATGGTGGAAAATAAGTATTTGGCCAATACCAAAATTTCATCTCAATACTTTGTTATGTACCCTTTGCTGGCAATAACGGAGGCCAAACGTTTTCTGTAACTCTTCATAAGCTTTACACACACTGTTGCTGGTATTTTGGCCCATTCCTCCATGCAGATCTCTAGAGCAGTGCTGTTTTGGGGATGTCGTTGGGCAACACAGACTTTCAACTCCCTCCACAGATTTTCTATGGGGTTGAGATCTGGAGACTGGCTAGGCCCCTCCAGGACCTTTAAATGCTTCTTACGAAGCCACTCCTTTGTTGCCCAGGCGGTGTGTTTGGGATCATTGTCATGCTGAAAGACCCGGCCATGTCTCATCGTCAATGTCTTTGCTGATGGAAGATTTTCACTCAAAATCACTCGATACATGGCCCCATTCATTCTTTCCTTTACACAGATCAGTCCTCCTGGTCCCTTTGCAGAAAAACAGCCCCAACGCATGATGTTTCCACCTCCATGCTTCACAGTAGGTATGGTGTGCTTCGGATGCAATTCAGTATTCTTTCTCCTCCAAACACGAGAACACAGCCCCAAAGCATGATGTTTCCACCCCCATGCTTCACAGGGGGTATGGTGTTCTTTGGATGCAATTCAGTATTCTTTCTCCTCCAAACACGAGAACCTGTGTTTCTACCAAAAAGTTCTATTTTGGTTTCATCTGACCATAACAGATTCTCCCAGTCCTCTTCTGGATCATCCAAATGCTCTCTGGCGAACCGCAGACGGGCCTCGATGTGTACTGGCTTCAGCAGGGGGACACGTCTGGCAGTGCAGGATTTGAGTCCTTGGCGGCGCATTGTGTTACTGATAGCAGCCTTTGTTACTGTGGTCCCAGCTCTCTGTAGGTCATTCACTAGGTCCCCCCGTACTGTTCTGGGATTTTTGCTCACTGTTTTTGTTATCATTATGACGCCACAGGGTGAGATCTTGCATGGAGCCCCAGATCGAGGGAGATTATCAGTGGTCTTGTATGTCTTCCATTTTCCAATAATTGCTCCCACAGTTGATTTCTTTACACCAAGCGTTTTACCTATTGCAGATTCAATCTTCCCAGCCTGGTGGCTACAATTTTGTCTCTGGTGTCCTTCGACAGCTCTTTGGTCTTGGCCATAGTGGAGTTTGGAGTGTGAGAGACTGAGTTTGTGGACAGGTGCCTTTTATACTGATAATGAGTTAAAACAGATGCTATTAATACAGGTGACGAGTGGAGACCCTGTTAGAAGTTAGACCTCTTTGACAGCCAGAAATCTTGCTTGTTTGTAGGTGGTCAAGTACTTATTTTTCATTTTAATTTTGAATGAAATTCTTTAAAAATCAAACAATGTTTATTTATTTATATATATATATATATATATATATATATATATATATATATATATATATATACAGTGGTACCTCGAGATACGAGCTTAATCCGTTCCGTGACTGAGCTCGTATGACAAGTTACTCGTAACTCGAGGTAAAGTTTCCCATTGAAATGAATGGGAAACAAATTAATTCGTTCCAACTCTCTGAAAAAAACACCAGAAACAGGATATTGGATTGAAAAAAAAGTTTTATTTCTTATAATTCGCCATATATTGACAAAGTAATAAATAACGAGTGGTTTAATAGAAATAAAGTGTTTAATCTAACTAAAATTGGGCAGATTTCGCCGAGGGGAGAGGGGCACAAAAGGGGCGGGGGGCTTCGTTTTTTTTCTTCCACAAAACGCACTCGTAAACGGAACAAACACTCCACCCTCACGTTCGCTATCGATGGGCTGTTTGCTGTCGTACTATTCCCTTCAAAATATTCCAAAAATGATGCACACAAATGTCCTCACAATCGAATAACGCACGACGAGCAGCAGTCTTTTATCAGCGATCGCGCCGCTGCTCATGTTGTTGTTGTTGTTGGGCCACCTCAGGCGCTTGAGGATTACCCTCAGCAGCGCTAGAGCTGTCACTGGAACGCGGATTAGTTCATCCAGGGGGTAGCCGGAGGTGTGGGGCAGTGCGAATATCTCCGGCTGGATGAAAAACGTAGGGCGCCACGTTCCTGGGTGGCAGCTCTGGGTGGTTTTGTTGGATTCGCATGGGAGCTTCGGTGCCGCTGGCTAGCGGCTCCTTTTAGCTTGTAGCATCTGTGTTCGCATCCCCTCGAACGGCGCCTAGTGCCATTGCCTGTCGGCGTTGTGCGCACGAGTATACTTCATTACCCAGAAAGCCCTCTTTTCACCGCGCATGCGCGTTGTGCGTTTCCTGGTCTGAATAGCTCATCCGGTGCTCGTAAATATTGTTATACACGAAAGATATGCCAAAAAAAATGCCATGGCAACCTGGCTTGGTCGCATCACGAAACTTTGACCGCATCACGGGCGAATTATTCGATCGAAATTTCCCCCGTAAGACGAGCATTCCGTATGACGAACGGTCGTATGACGAGGTACCACTGTATATATATACATATATATATATATATATATATATATATATACACACATATATATATATATATATATATATATATATATATATATATATATATATATATATATATATATATATCGGTGGTGGACCGTCAGGGCCTGCAAGGCCTTCTCTGCTGGCCGAAAGAAATCTGCCTTGAGGCCTTCACAATCAGTTCTGCAGGCTCTGCTGCCTAAAACAAGCGTCGATAAAGGCTGTTGCTTTCACCAATCAGATTTCGAGTTGGCGACTCTAAGGCCTTCTCACAGGCGTAGGGATACGTCATCACTTTCACCAACTATGATTGGCTAGTGATAAAGTGGACTAGCCAGAGCTACTAAACTGTATCTGGAGCGAGCTGCACAAGCAAATATATTATTGTTGTGTTGATTTAATAGCGGTTTGGTCAACCCGCAATGGCTGAAGGAGAAGAAATTGATTTGTTTGCAGATTTACTGTCAAAGCCATTTTCAAGAAGGACTTTTCAAGAAAAGCTAGACGTCATTAAGAAAGGTTAGACAACTCCGAAGCGGCCAGCCGCTGGTATATGTATATGTATATGTGTATATATATATATATATGTATATATATATACATATATATATGTATATACATTGGATTGGATAACTTTATTCATCCCGTATTCGGGAAATTTAGTTGTCACAGTAGCAAGAGGGTGAGGATGCAGGAATAGGAAAGGCATTTTAGACATAAATAGATAGGTAAAAGTAAGTTAATAAATAAATACATGAATAAATATATAAATAAATAAGCGTGTTGCTTAGCACATATACATACATACACATAAATATACATGCATGCATACGGTAGGTCTCAACACTCAGCCATTTTTTTGTTAAAGAGCCTGACAGCTGATGGGAGGAAGGATCTGCGGAAGCGCTCCTTCCTGCAATGAGGGTGCCGCAGTCTATTGCTAAAGGAGCTTTGGAGGGACTCCACAGACTCATGCAGGGGGTGGGTGTCCATGATGGACATCATCCTGGTCAGCATTCTCCGCTCTCCCACTTCCTCCACAGAGTCCAGAGGACAGCCCAGAACAGAGCTGGCCCTCCTGACCAGCTTATTCAGCCTGTTCCTGTCCCTCTCCGTGCTCCCGCATCCCCAACAGAGCACTGCATAAAACACTGTAGATGCCACCACAGTGTCGTAGAAAGTCCTCAGCAGTGTCCTGCACACTCCAAAGGAACGTAGACTCCTCAGTAGGTAGAGGCGGCTCTGGCCCCTTTTGTACAGGGCATCTATGTTTGTGGACCAATCTAGTTTGTTGTTGAGGTGAACACCCAGGTACTTAAAATTCTCCACGATTTCAATGTCTGTACCCTGGATGTTCACCTGAGTGGTCTGTTGAGGATCCCTCCGAAAATCGATGACCATTTCCTTTGTCTTACTAGTGTTGATGTAGAGGTGGTTTTGCCTACACCAGTCAACAAAGGCTGTGATGACTTCCCTGTACTCCAGGTCGTTCCCGTCCGTCACTCGTCCAATAATAGCGGTGTCGTCAGAGAACTTCTGGAGGTGGCAGGTGTCTGTATTATGTTGGAAATCCGATGTGTAGAGGGAGAAGAGGAGTGGGGAGAGCACTGTGCCTTGTGGGGCCCCCGTGCTGCAAGCTACCACATCAGACATACAGTCCTGGAGTCTCACATATTGTGGTCTGTCAGTGAGGAAGTCGATGATCCATGCGGCTAGGTGGTTCCTTACTCCAGCCTCTTCCAGTTTCCCTCTCAGTAGGACCGGCTGAATGGTGTTGAACGCACTGGAGAGGTCAAAAAACATCATTCTCAGCGTGCTTCCCGTGTTCTCCAGGTGTGAAAGAGACCTGTGCATCAGGTAGGTGGTAGCATCTTCCACACCAATACCTGGACGATAGGCGAACTGCAGAGGCTCCAGCTCTGCATTCATCAGGGGGCTGAGGTGATTGAGGATGATTCTCTCCAATGTCTTGATCAGGTGAGAGGTTAATGCTACCGGCCTGAAGTGGTTTGGCTCCCTGGGGTACGCAGTCTTAGGAACTGGGACCACACAGGAAGTTTTCCACAAGGTGGGGACCTTCTGCAGACTGAGGCTGAGGTTGAAAATATGCAGAATCACTATACCAAGCTGATCAGCAGACTCTCTCAGTAGTCTGGAGCTGAGGCCGTCTGGACCGGTAGCCTTCCTTGCCTTGATCTTCTTTAGCTGTTTTATCACCTGATCGACAGTAATGCAGAGACCGGTGGAAGAGGGGGAGGAAGAGGAGAACGAGGGGGGAGCGTTGCTCCTGGTCTGGGGGGTCAGGGGAGTGGGGGCAGGACTGAATCTGTTAAAGAACTGATTCAGTTCATTGGCCCACTCCCTGCCGCCAGACTCCGGGTCTCTCTCGCTGTTGCCTCCATGGCCCGAAATAGTCCTCAAGCTCCTCCAGACCTCTTTGGTGTTGGTTTTTTGGTTGTTTGGTGTGTATACATACATATATAAATATGTATGTATATACATACATACTTATATATTCATATATATATATATATATATATATATATATACCAGCGGCGGGCCGCTTCAATTTAACGTAAGAACACTAGGGGGGGCTTGTGTACGCTTAGTTTTGTTTTGGCATGCCAAACCACTCATTTAACCGTATCAAAAAGTATTGGCGGAAATTAGAAAGTATACATCAAAATAGACGTCATTATTTTTAATTATATACATTCTATCACTAGCCAATCATAGTTGGTGAAAGCGATGACGTATCCCTACGCCTGCGAGAAGGCATTGGTGTCGCCAACACAAAATCTGATTGGTTGAAGCAACAGTTTTATCGACGCTTGTTTTATGCAGCAGAGCATGCAGAACTGATTGTGAAGGCCTCAAGGAAGATTTCTGACCCTGGCAACAAATAATCGCTGAAATGTGATTGGTTAGATGCTTAAATATGAAAACACACATCTGGCAGCAGATGAAAAGCAATGAAAAGAAGCTGACAATTTGGAATTATTTAATAAGTATTCATGGACAAAACATGATTAACATCGGTCTGTGATTCAGATATTTTTTAGGCCAGCAGAGAAGGCCTTGTAGGCCCTGATGGTCCACCACTGATTTATATGTATACGTATGGTGTGTGTGTGTGGGGGGGGTGGGGGGGTGTCTGTGTGTGGTGTGTGGTGTGTGTGTGTAGTGTGAAGTGTGTAAGATAAGACAGTCTCTTTGCAATTGCTTGTTCATATTATATCAGTTTTTTTAAGTATAACAGCATCGTAGTCATCCCTGTGAATGGCTGACATGTCAACACAAACACTCAACTGTCTGACAATGATCAATCAATCTTTGCCCTGCAAATGACTAAACGTATCTGTCCAAAGTCCTGCCGACAACTGTCTGTTTTGTCTGTATATAAGACTCACTCACTGGTCATTCGGAGAGAGTTGCAAGGACAACAGACTGTGAGCAATCACGCTGTTCGAGCTCTCTCCCCATCCTGCAGTCTGGTAATAAACATATTTCTTTTAAATTAGTCTCCCTCTTTCTTAACCTGCTCCTTAAACTGTTTTACAGACCTATCAGTGTGCGTGGTGTGTGCGTGGTGTGTGGTGCTCGGACGATTCGCCGAAAGACGTTTGGCCGACGGACGTTCGTCCGACGGACGTTTGGCCGACGGACAGTTCGCGGAACAGACGTTTCGCCGAATCATGTGTGTGGTGTGTGGTGTGTCTGTGGAGGTTGTGTGGAGTGTGTGTGGAGTGTGTGTGGAGTGTGTGTGGAGTGTGTGTGGAGTGTGTGTGTGGTGTGTGTGGTGATTGTGGTGTGTGTGGTGTGTGTATGTGGTGTGTGTGTATGTGTGTGTGTGTGGTGTGTGTGTGTGGTGTGTGGGTATGTATGCATGCATGTATGTATGTATATATGTGTGTGTATGTGTGTGTGTGTATGTGTGTGTGTATGTGTGTGTGTATGTGTGTATGTATGTGTGTATGTATGTGTAAATATATATGTATATATATATATATATATATATATATATACACGTTTAATGTAACTTTACACAAAACTGAATTCTAATTTTGTTGTAATCTTTTGTTACCTTCGTTTTCCAGGTTGGCCGTTTGCCACGCCTCCACCCTCACGTTCGCTATCGATGGGCTGTTTGCTGTTGTACTACGTATTCCCTTCAAAATATTCCGAAAATGATTCACACAAATGTCCTCACAATAGGATAACCCACGACCACTTGCCAAAGAGTAATAGTCTTGTAGTACATATTAGCGATCGCTCCGCTGCTCATAAAGACCGGCTCGCAACTACCTCGTCGTAATGGCTCTGGTTGCAACCGCTTTGAACGGCGCCTATGAGAGAGAGTTGCGACCAGAAACATTACAAAGAGGGAATTGCGAGCCAGTGCCGCTGATGTTCTTAGGAGCAGCGAACGAGAAGTAATATAATACTCCACGTCACTGTTCCCTCTAAGCTGCGCGCGTGCGCAATTGCGCACTACTCTCGTCTTCTCTGCGCAGCAGCAATCCTATGGCGCGCAGTAAAAAAAAAAAAACGGATTTTTTTTTTTTTTTTTTTTTTTACACCCCTTTCTTCATGATGGCGCCGTTTAAGCGGCAGCCAGTGGCAGTAGCTCTGTCCACTTATGTTTTTCGTGTTTTACAGCATGTTTGCTTTGTGGAGTAGCACCACCAATTTTGTTTTGCACAGCTGTGTGATGACAATAAAGGCTTTTGATTGATTTGAGTATATAGTACTTCTCAAAAAATGATGCACACAAATGTCCTCCCTCCATATATCTATCTAATCTCTATCCATCTCTCTCTCTCTCTATCTAATCTCTATCCATCTCTCTCTCTCTCTATCTAATCTCTATCCATCTCTCTCTCTCTCTATCTAATCTCTATCCATCTCTCTCTATCTAATCTCTATCCATCTCTCTCTCTCTATCTAATCTCTATCCATCTCTCTCTCTCTCTATCTAATCTCTATCCATCTCTCTCTCTCTCTATCTAATCTCTATCCATCTCTCTCTCTCTATCTAATCTCTATCCATCTCTCTCTCTCTCTCTCTCTCTCTCTCTCTCTCTCTCTCTCTCTCTATCTAATCTCTATCCATCTCTCTCTAACTAATCTCGATCCATCTCTCTCTCTCTCTCTCTATCTAATCTCTATCCATCTCTCTCTCTCTCTATCTAATCTCTATCCATCTCTCTCTCTCTCTATCTAATCTCTATCCATCTCTCTCTCTCTAACTAATCTCTATCCATCTCTCTCTCTCTCTATCTAATCTCTATCCATCTCTCTCTCTCTCTCTCTCTCTATCCATCTCTCTCTCTCTATCCAATCTCTATCCATCTCTCTCTCTCTCTCTATCCATCTCTCTCTCTCTATCCATCTCTCTCTCTCTATCCATCTCTCTCTCTCTCTCTCTCTCTCTCTCTCTCTCTCTCTCTCTCTCTATCTCTCTCTCTCTCTATCCATCTCTCTCTCTCTCTATCCATCTCTCTCTCTCTATCCATCTCTCTCTCTCTCTCTCTCTCTCTCTATCCCAGACATGTCCAAAGTCCGGCCCCCGGGCCAATTGCGGCCCGTGGACAAATTTTTACCGGCCCGCGGCCTCTATCATGAAATCAATAATATGCGGCCCGCCAGCACTGTTGACCACAGTATAAAATACATGTGTACAAAAAGCTATTTTTCATTTCACCAGAAGATGGCAGTAGCCCTGTGGCCGCACTCTGGCCGCCGAGCGGAGTGGATTATCAAGCCTTGTCTGTAACAAAGTCAGCGAAGAAGGAGGCAGCGCTATTAAACTCCACTGTATTATTCATCAAGAAGTTCTCTGTGCCAAATATATGAAATATGATAATGTTATGAAACCGGTGATAAAGACTATTAATTATATTCGCTCCAAAGCGCTGTGCCACCGCCAGTTTCAACAGTTTCTTCTCGACATCCAGGCTGAATACGGAGATGTTTTGTATCACACCGACGTAAGGTGGCTCAGTCGGGGGTCTGCGCTGCAGCGCTTCTTCTCTCTCAGGGAGGAAATTGGACAATTCTTGACTAAAAAGGGACAACCCATGCCACAATTAAATGATCCTGTTTGGCTGGCTGATTTGGGATTTTTAGTTGACATAACGCGACATCTGAATGCGCTGAACACAAGCCTTCAAGGGCAAAATGCAGTGGTAAGCCAACTGTATTCACACATCAAAGCCTTTCGGACCAAGCTGCTACTTTTCCAAAGACACCTGTCACAGGCGCAGCCCAATACCGCACATTTCCCGTCGCTGCAGGAAATTGTGACCAGTTTCCCACAGATCAATATCAGTGCGCAAATGACAAAGTATGCAGCAGACATCTCATCTCTGGTTGAGGAGTTTCAGCAGCGCTTTCGGGACTTTGCAGCTATTGAAAAGGAGATCACGCTTTTTTCCTCTCCTTTCTCCGTGGACCCTGATGACGCTCCAGACCACCTGCAACTGGAGCTCATTGAGCTGCAGTGTGACGCCGAGCATCGCAGTCGGCACCAACAGCTCCCTCTTGTCAACTTCTACCGCCAGCTGGATGAAGGCAGGTTCCAAGCAATTCGGACATTTGCTAAGAAAATGCTGAGCTTGTTTGGCTCCACATACATGTGCGAGAAGACATTCTCCGTTATGAACATTAACAAGAGCCGCATGAGGACGAGACTGAGTGACTCTCACCTGCGTGATGTCTTGCGCATCAAAACCACTGCTCTTGAGCCAGACATAGACTACATACTGCAGTCAAGATCCCAGTATCACCCTTCACATTAGTGCAGGCAAGACCTTTGTTAAGTCCTCTGAGTTGAATAAATTCTTAAATCTCAGTTAATTAATTTTTTTGTGATGGTCAAAATCACAGTTTGAATATGCAGTGATCATTGTTTTGTTTTCAGCACTTTTCCTACAGTGAGCATATAATAGTGAATAATATGTAATGTTTCACATGAACTTAGATATCCTTTATAGTTTTCTTAATTTTTTGTGGTTTGTGATTTCGGTAAAAACCTAAATGTAAAAAAAAATGTAAAAGTAAAAGTATGCCATTTGTAATTAAAAAAAATCCCAAAAAGTTAATTTGTATTTAATGTTAATGGTTCAAAGAATGTCAGGCTAAATAGTCGGCCCCCACACATTTTCACCTTACCAAATCTGGCCCTCTTTGCAAAAAGTTTGGACACCCCTGCTCTATCCATCTCTCTCCCTCTCTATCCATCTCTCTCTCTCTCTCTATCCATCTCTCTCTCTCTCTATCCATCTCTCTCTCTCTCTCTCTCTCTCTCTCTCTCTATCCATCTCTCTCTCTCTATCCATCTCTCTCTCTCTCTCTCTATCCAATCTCTCTCTCTCTATCCAATCTCTCCCTCTCTATCCAATCTCTCCCTCTCTATCCAATCTCTCCCTCTCTATCCAATCTCTCCCTCTCTATCCAATCTCTCCCTCCCTCTATCCAATCTCTCCCTCCCTCTATCCAATCTCTCCCTCCCTCTATCCAATCTCTCCCTCCCTCTATCCAATCTCTCCCTCCCTCTATCCAATCTCTCCCTCCCTCTATCCAATCTCTCCCTCCCTCTATCCAATCTCTCCCTCCCTCTATCCAATCTCTCCCTCCCTCTATCCAATCTCTCCCTCCCTCTATCCAATCTCTCCCTCCCTCTATCCAATCTCTCCCTCCCTCTATCCAATCTCTCCCTCTATCCAATCTCTCCCTCTATCCAATCTCTCCCTCTATCCAATCTCTCCCTCTATCCAATCTCTCCCTCTATCCAATCTCTCCCTCTATCCAATCTCTCCCTCTATCCAATCTCTCCCTCTATCCAATCTCTCCCTCTATCCAATCTCTCCCCCTCTCCAATCTCTCCCCCTCTCCAATCTCTCCCCCTCTCCAATCTCTCCCCCTCTCTCTCTCTCCCTCTCTCTCTCTCCCTCTCTCTCTCTCCCTCTCTCTCTCTCCCTCCCTCCCTCTCTCCCTCCCTCTCTCCCTCCCTCTCTCCCTCCCTCTCTTTTGCTTTGTTGTTCTGCGGCCTTTGACTGTACTGTCTAACTTATAACTATGCCTTTGTGCCCCTGATGTTCTTATGAGCAGCGGAGTGATCGCTAATACTACAAGACTACTTCTCGTTGGAAAGTGGTCGTGCGTTATCCTATTGTGAGGACATTTGTGTGCATCATTTTCGGAATATTTTGGAGGGAATACGTAGTACAACAGCAAACAGCCCATCGATAGCGAACGTGAGGGGTGGAGGCGTGACAACTAACCCGGCCAGAACGATGGTTAAAAAAAAAGAAGATTAAAACTAAATTAGAATTCAGTTTTGTGTAAAGTTACATTAAACGTGAGTTGAGTGTCTGTATATATTAATCCAAGTTAATTTAAATTTGTTTGTTCCGTTTACGAGTGCGTTGTTGTGGAAAATAACCGGAACCCCCCCCCCCGCTGTGCGTCTCTCTCTCCCGTCGGCGAAATCCGCCCAATTTTAGTTTGATTAAACACATTTTATTACTATTAAACCACTAGTTATGTGTTACTTTGTTAAGAGATGGCGAATTAGAAGAAATACAACATTTTTTCCAATCCAATATCCTGTTTTTGGTGTTTTTTCAGAGAGTTGGAACAAATTAATTTGTTTTCAATTCATTTCAATGGGAAACGTTCGCTCGAGTTACGAAAACCTCGACATACGATCTCAGTCTCGGAACGGATTACGATCGTATGTCGAGGTATATACGTGTGTACATACGTACACACGAGAGTGGTTAACACAGAGTATCAAAGCAAATGGACTATAACACAGCAAAAATTAGCATTTATGAGATGCAGGACAACACAGAGCTGACCCAGTAAAATATCCATTTTCTTTCTTTTTGTTAAATGCCTCTTAAATACATGTGCACAAACAGCAGCCTTATTGAAACATTCCTCAACTAATTTTAACCCACTCTTGTCATTTGAGAACTACGGAAGAGACTTGCATTGGCCGTTTTTCACATAAATTTTTGGTGGTTGGATTGGATTGGATTGGATAACTTTATTCATCCCGTATTCGGGAAATTTCGTTGTTCCAGTGGCAAGAGGGTGAGGATGCAGGGATAGGCAAAGGCATTTTAGACATAAATAGATAGGTAATAGATAGGTAATAAGTAGGTCAAGAAATAAATACATGAATAAATATATAATTAAATAAGCGTGTTGCTTAGGACATATATACATACATACATACACATAAATGTACATGCATGCATACGGTAGGTCTTAACACAGCCATTTTTTTGTTAAAGAGCCTGACAGCTGATGGGAGGAAGGATCTGCGGAAGCGCTCCTTCCTGCAATGAGGGTGCCGCAGTCTATTGCTAAAGGAGCTTCGGAGCGACTCCACAGACTCATGCAGGGGGTGGGAGGTGCTGTCCATGATGGACATCATCCTGCTCAGCATCCTCCGCTCTCCCACTTCCTCCACAGAGTCCAAAGGACAGCCCAGAACAGAGCTGGCCCTCCTGACCAGCTTATTCAGCCTGTTCCTGTCCCTCTCCGTGCTCCCGCATCCCCAACAAAGCACTGCATAAAACACTGCAGAGGCCACCACAGTGTCGTAGAAAGTCCTCAGCAGTGTCCTGCACACTCCAAAGGACCGTAGACTCCTCAGTAGGTAGAGGCGGCTCAGGCCCCTTTTGTACAGGGCATCTGTGTTTGTGGACCAGTCTAGTTTGTTGTTGAGGTGAACACCCAGGTACTTAAAATTCTCCACGATTTCAATGTCTGTACCCTGGATGTTCACCTGAGTGGTCTGTTTTTTGAATTAATTTATCGAATTACGAAAAGCTCGTCATACGATCTCAGTCTCGGAACGAATTACGATCGTATGTCAAGGTACCACTGTACTTTAACCTCGGAGAAAATAAAAAAAACTTGTTTATGCATGTTGGGAGTGAATGGAGTTGTCAGAAAGCTGATTTGTAATCTATTAATAAAGTTTGGCTGACCTATCTGACTGTTTTTTTGACATTCCCTTTACCGCAGCACCATCTAGTGGATGCATAACATAACCCCAGTCTCTACTGTATAATGCGGTGCGGTAGACCAGTGTAATGCGGAGCGGTGCACCTTATACAGTGGTACCTCGAGATACGAGCTTAATCCGTTCCGGGACTGAGCTCGTATGACAAGTTACTCGTAACTCGAGGTAAAGTTTCCCATTGAAATGAATGGGAAACAATTTAATTCGTTCCAACTCTCTGAAAAAAACACCAGAAACAGGATATTGGATTGAAAAAAATGTTTTATTTCTTATAATTCGCCATATATTGACAAAGTAATAAATAACGAGTGGTTTAATAGAAATAAAGTGTTTAATCTAACTAAAATTGGCCGGATTTCGCCGAGGGGAGAGGGGCTTCGTTTTTTTTTTTTCTCCACACAACGCACTCGTAAACAGAACAAACACTCCACCCTCACGTTCGCTATCGATGGGCTGTTTGCTGTCGTACTATTCCCTTCAAAATATTCCGAAAATGATGCACACAAATGTCCTCACAATCGGAGAACGCACGACCACTTGCCAACGAGCAGCAAGCAGTCTTATCAGCGATCGCCCCGCTGCTCATCTTCTTCTTCTTCTTCTTCTTCTTCTTCTTCTTCTTCTTCTTTTTCACCTCAGGCGCCTGAGGATTACCCTCAGCAGCGCTAGGGCTGCCACTGGAACACGGATAAGTTCATCCAGGGAGTTGCCCAAGCCGCGATGGTAGCGTTCGGTCATTAAGGCCGGACAGCGGAGCCATAAGTGTTCAGACGACTCTGTTTCCTCGTCGCACAGGCGGCAGCGATCCGAGTCGGATTTCTCATGGGAGCTACAGGGGCGCTGGCTAGCGGCTCCTTTTAGCTTGTAGCATCTGTGTTCGCGTCCCATCGAACGGCGCCTATGATAGAGTTGCTACCGGGGATACTTTTGCGAGCACGAGTATACTTCATTACCCAGAAAGCCCTCTTTTCACCGCGCATGCGCGTTGTGCGTTTCCTGGTCTGAATAGCTCATCCGGTGCTCGTAAATATTGTTATACACGAAAGATATGCCAAAAAAAATGCCATGGCAACCTGGCTTGGTCGCATCACGAAACTTTGACCGCATCACGGGCGAATTATTCGATCGAAATTTCCCCCGTAAGACGAGCATTCCGTATGACGAACGGTCGTATGACGAGGTACCACTGTACATGGAAAAAAATTAAAATGTGTCATTCAATGAGGGTGCGCCTTATAATGCGGTGCGCCTTATAGTCGTGAAAATACGGTACACTAATTCGATGTTCGCCATCATTCCGGGTGGATTGACAAAAGAACTCCAGCAGCTAGATTGGCGACAACAGAGCATTCATTCTAGACAGCGAACTATATAATATATATGGATCAATATTGTCCTGCAACAGGTCTCGCAACTACGGCAAGCAGCCACCAAGTCCATTTTCCTCTTTGGAAGACGTAACCAGTCTCGGCGGCGCTCGTGACGTATATGACGGCTCGCCGTCTGTTTTGATTTCCGACTCCATGCGTGCTTACGTGACGTATACTCAGAGTTCCCGGAGGCTTGACCAAAGAATTACAGCCGCTGGACATCGGCATCAACCGGGCTTTCAAATCAAAGTTACGAGCGGCGTGGGAGCAGTTGATGATCGCTGGCGAACACAGCTTCACGAAAAGTGGCAGGCAGCGCCGGGCTTCTTACGCTACGATTTGTCAATGGATCGTTGCCGCCTGGGCGAACGTGTCTGCTTGCACGGTTGTTCGAGCTTTTGCCAAAGCCGGCATAATTTCTAAGGAGCCACATGGAAATTACGGTGACTCTGAAAATGAAGAGAGGGGGGGACCCGGCTATTTGGAAGGCTCGTTCGGGCAATTGTTTAATTCTGACACAGAAGATGAGGAGATTGAGGGATTTGAAGGTGATGACTTGAGTAAATTGTAAAATGTCTAAATAAAGTACAACCGAACTCAGTTTTGCTTCCGTTGCCTTTTTAAAACATGTTTTTAGCATGTGGGTGTAGCGAGGAAGAACTATATTTCCCAGCAGTCACTGCGCACCGGAACCCGGAAATAAGCTGCTTCCGGTAGCCAGCGCTATCGCCAGCCGCTCGGCGCCCCCGCGAGCGCTCCCGCTCGGCGCCGCTTGGTGGCGCTCGGCGCTCACAAAGGGCGCTCTGCATTATAAGGCGCCCTGTCTATTTTGGAGAAATGTTTTGACTATTTTTTACTTTTATGCGCGCCTTATAGGCGTGAAAATACGGTACCTCTTTGTAATGTGTGGAGTATGGAATGTATTCTTATGCTTTTTATTAGTCAATAGGTTTATTTAATGTAGTCACTAGGATATAATTTTGCATGGGCTAGCGGAAATTTCCGTCCGTGACACCTATGAGTTAGGGGCGCGTCATCTACCATGACACACCCATTTCTTTGTTCACAGTTTCCCGCCTAAAGTTTGTACCTATGTCACATGACCTTTGTCAATAAAACTGGTCGACCTGTTGGGGGGATTCAGGGAGTTCAAACTAGTCAGGCTGGAGGATAGATGCGCTCCTGGCGCTGGCTGCTCTGACTCCCTCCTTCAGCTGAAGCTAGATAAAACTCATCATGGCCGACTCTGTGTGCTTCCTCTAATTCGAAGTTATTGAATGTTTATCGATTAGATCCAACATAATGTCTCTGCGAGCACTGGGCGGAGCGTTGCATTTTTGTCTGTTTTTTTCCCCCCCTTAGCCTGTTAGCTCCCGTTTGCGGCGCGATCGCTAATTCAAGACTACTTCTCGTTGGCAAGTGGTCGTGTGTTATCCTATTGTGTGCATCATTTTCGGAATATTTTGAAGGGAATACAAACTAAAAAAAAACCTCGATATTGACTGAAAGTCAGTGTGGAGGCGGGGCAAATAGAGCCAACCCGGCCAGAAGAAATGCATAAAAATGTAAAACAAAATTAGAATTAAGTTTAGCGTAAGGTTAGATTAAATTTATTTTTGAGTGTGGTTGCATCGTAATCCAAGTTCATTTAAATTTGTTTATGTTATATTACGATTCACCGGTGCTAAAAGTCTCCAAACGCTCCCCCCATGTCCCTCTCTCTCTACCCTCTGCGAAAACCGTCTAATTTTAGTTCTATTAAACACATTTTAGTAATATTAAACCACTAGTTATGTGTTACAGACGCTCCCCTACTTACGAACATTCAACTTACGAACAACGGTACATACGAACATGTCTGCAAATTGCGTTTAAGTCCAAAAATGTTCGCAAGTCCAATTTTGTATTTCGCCTTTTTCGGAGTAGTACTTCTTTCCGCCGCTAATACCGACGCCTGGCGCTGTGAGAGCTCAGCTCACCCAGCATCTACCTTCTTCTTCGTTGCAATGCGGAAGTGCGTGAATGTATCTCCAGTGTGCAAAGAACCTTTTTCATTTGTATCATTAAATATCTCATGCATCCAATATTGAATATGGTTGGTAAAAAGCTAAAGGCTTCTATTGAGGGAGTTGCAAGGAAGAGGCACGCCATTTCATTTGAAACGAGTGGCAATAATAACGAAGCTTGATGCGCTTGAGAGTGGTGAGCGTTTCACGGGCATTTAATCGTTCGACCGTCAGTACCATCTATAAACAGAAAGATCGAGCAGCAGGACCCAAATATTGAACGTTGCACAAAGTTTGCAAAGTGCTACTGCATCATTTATGATGGAAAAAAGAAGAAAACTGTGCAACTGTCATTAGGTCGCTTCTTTTGGCCAGTTTCTAATACATAAATCTCTCTCTCTCTCTACAGTACTGTACATATTCTTTCCATTTTATTAAATGTTTTTTTTCAGTACAAACCAATGCGTGTTACTTATACAAGCCTTAAACATACAAATGCACTTATATAAACCTTCAATATACTTATATCGGCCTTAAACATAAATTATAATACAAAATATAGCACTGAATCAACTTACAAACAAATTCAACTTATGAACAATCGCTCGGAACCAATTGCGTTCGTAAGTTGGGGAGCGTCTGTACTTTGTTAATAGATGGCAAATTAGAAGAAATAAAACATTTTTTTCCAATCCAATATCCTGTTTTTGGTGTTTTATCAGAGGGTTGGAACGAATTAATTTCTTTTTAGTTCATTTCAATGGGAAACTCACAGCTCTGGGGTCCTGGATTGAAATCCAGGTAGGTCCACATGTGTGGAGTTTGCATGTTCTCCCTGAGCCTGGTGGGTTTCCTCTCACATTCCAAAAACATGCATGGTAGGCTGATTGGACACTCTAAATTGCCCCTAGGTATGGGTTGGAGTGTGCATGGTTGTCCGTCTTCTTGTGCCCTGCGATCGGCTGGCCACCGATTCAGGGTGTCCCTTGCCTCTGGCCCGGAGTCAGCTGGGATAGGCTCCAGCACCCCCGCGACCCTAATGCGGATAAAGCGGTTCAGAAAATTAGATGAGATGAGAGTCCCAAAAATAAATTAATTTGAAAAACGGCCAGGGCTTATCTTAATTTTAAGGTGAATGCAGTACGCTTCATTTGAAAACATCTCGTAATTCTTTAATGCAAATGTTACGAAAATGTTGCAAAAATCTAAAACTTGTTAAGTTGGCTTAAAATGGGTTAAATTCATTTGACTTTTATTTTTATTTTTTAAATGACTAGAGGTAAATTTACATCGTTTAATTTGTGAGGCTTAAAGTCATCTGCTTGCCAATGGTTATGATGTCTTCAGTTGATTATTTTATTTATTTCTTATAGCAGAGCAATTCATGGTTTGAATGCATCTTCATAAAAATAAAGACACGTCAAAATTTATGCAGGTTTTATTATTCATTACTTTTCATATTGTAAGGAGGGAGTTGTTTCATCTTTCTTGCGCAACAGAATAAAAATCATTTTTAAAATCATCATATTTTATATTATTTTCTTATAATATAAGGAGGAAGTTGTTTCATCTTTCTTGCACCACAGAATAAAAATACTATTTAAAAATCATGATATTTTATATTCTCTTTTCTTATAATGTAAGGGAATGTAGTTACTTTCATAACTGAATAACAAGGAAAGTAATTTATTTATTTATTCGTATTAGTTTCAAGATTCAAATATGAAATAAAAAAATATGTATAATACTTTTCGTGAGTAGTTTTTTTAAATTTATTTATTGGGAAAACAATGTGTTATCGCCTACTGCCCACAGTTGGTTGGGATAGGCTCCAGCACCCACACAACCAATGTGAGAAGTGCTACAGAAAATGAATGTATGTAAATTTGATGACGGGGAAAATTTTTAATGATCCACAGTTCGACCATTTCTATGACTACTTGTTGCGCTGGTAGTTGTATAACACTTTTTTTTATTTTTAAAGGTGTTCTTCCATTCTTTAATGTTGCTATAGTTAATGCATTATGTATACGGTATCTTCTCCATTAAGTATTGATATAATTAATGTATTTTTCCATTATGTAAATGTTCACGATCAGGTCATAATCCCTGTCACGCAGCTATTTGTGAAATGTACCCAAAATATTTCATCAAACCACTGTTTTTTTTATTTAGTACATCAGTAATTTTGGTCTTCTTTATTTTTTTTATAGATCTGGTATTGACTATTTAAAACAAAACTACAGTCGTTGTTTTTCAAAAGTGGGAATATTCATTTTCAAAGACGATTAATATTATTCTGTAACTTTGTGAGGAAATTTATAGGGTGGAAAAGGGGTGCAGAGCTCGGTATTGAAAAGGCGGTAGCAGCGGCCCTGAGTGCGTTTCCATTTGGCAAGTTTAAAAAGGCGTAAACTGTACTTATTTGTGAGTGCTATTACCTGTTGTTTGGTTGCAAAGACGTCTTCAGCGGCCATCTCAACCTCGGTCAGTTTCCCCAAAACACAGTGAGAGTCACAAACCATCCCTGTTTCCCAACTCAATCCGTTTTTCGCCTTCATATTCTACTTAAAGCTTTCAAGTGACTATATTTGCAACTTCCTCGTTCCCCGCTCTTTGCACTCAATCTTTTTTATACTTTGTATTTAATGGAAGAGAGAAGAGAAGGTACGTACTTGCTTTTGTCACTCCCCGATTGGGACCAGTGTAGGTACTCGATCTGCTCGGGGGCCTGCGCTTTATGATGATGTCACAATTCTCGGATTGCATAGCTGCCATCCCATAGCCCAAAGAAACATTTCGGGATTGTTACAAAAACCCTCGGATTAATAAAACAAGCAAATACTAATAAAGTATAAGACTTATAAAGGGTTGATTCTCACGCAGGGTTAAAGGCAAGAAAATAAAATGAATTTTTAAAACCGTTTTAGAGACGGACACTGATGAGAACTGAGAAAGAAACAGCATCGGTGCACACGATTGTTCTTTTGTCAATATTCATCTCTGCGTGTGATGTCGTCACCCCCTAAGCATTTTAAACGGGCGTGTTTGCGAACACGTTATGAAACTGGCACACTTTTAAAGCGAGCATAACCCAAAGTCATCAGAAAGCGCAGCTAGTGGTGGGTCCAGCGATGCAGATACGCCGGTGCGTGCACCGAGCTCCCTTGGCAAACCCTGTGTCGTTGCGCGCACCGCCTTAACATAGTCACGTGACCAATGGCAGACCTGTGTCGACACGGCAGTCGCGCGCCAAACTGTGTTTATAAGGCAGCGCATCTGTCAATGGGATGGGGCTGCAAAACGTCAAACGATTTATTGACGCGGTCATTGCTTGGCGAAAAAGTTGGAGGACCTCCAGAGAAAACGTAAATTCTCTGCCATGTGGGATCATTTCGACCTTCTGCCGGAAAATAAGGTACATATTTATATCCATCTCCTTATTTTACCCACTTCCTTTCATATTTTTCAAATGTTCTTCTATAGTGAAACTATTTTTAAAATAAGTCTTAGTTTATTATTCATATTATTTTTTGCAGGTAAAATGTCACATTTGTGCAACACAGTTGTCTTACACCAGGGGTGGCCAAGTCCGGTCCTCGATAGCACCTATCCAGTCTGTTTTCCATTTCTCCTTCCTCCAGCACACTTCAGTGTGATGTTTCTACCTTGCACACACTGCCCGCAATACAGTTACATGAAGACCTGAAGCATCGAGTCACAGATAGTGCTTCCAGTCTGGAGTCTTTGAGTGTCTTAACCAGCGGTGGGCCTTGAATTGCAATCCGACGCCTTCAGTGCTATGTCTGAATCAATCCAACCCTCAAAAACTATTTTATGGCCATAAAACCATATTAAAAAGCATTAATAACCTCATACAATTGAAATATTATTCAGGAATATAGCCATATTTTACTCGCCACAAATCCTTTTTATCTGTACACAAAATCCATCCTCCTTTCTTTCCTCCTTCTTTTCTATCGCCATCGAAGCTAATGCTGAAAGTCGAGCCTGTCCTGTCGTATTTCTGGCATAGTCCGTCTTGAAAATGGCTTTAAATCAACACAACAATATATTTGCTTGTGCAGCTTGCTCCAGATACAGTTTGGTAGCTCTGGCTAATCACTAGCCAATCATAGTTGGTGAAAGCGAAGACGTATCCCTCCCTATTTATTCACAGTGAATAAATGTTTTGTCATGGTGACATGTGTTCAGCATTTGGTAGTTACCAGTACCAGTGCAAACCTTGGTGTTTTTATTCGATTTAGTGCTGAAAATGTTTGTTCCCGGTTGTGACAGACTTGCTTGCTTCGGAGTTGTCCGACCTTTCTTAATGACGTCTAGCTTTTCTTGAAAAGTCCGTCTTGAAAATGGCTTTGACAGTAAATCTGGAAACAAATCAATTTCTTCTCCTTCAGCCATTGCGGGTTGACAAAACCGCTATTAAATCAACACAACAATATATTTGCTTGTGCAGCTCGCTCCAGATACAGTTTGGTAGCTCTGGCTAGTCCACTTTATCACTAGCCAATCATAGTTGGTGAAAGTGATGACGTATCCCTACGCTTGTGAGAAGGCCTTAGAGTCGCCAACTCGAAATCTGATTGGTGAAAGCAACAGCCTTTATCAACGCTTGTTTTAGGCAGCAGAGCCTGCAGAACTGATTGTGAAGGCCTCAAGGCAGATTTCTGACCCTGGCAACAAATAATGGCTGAAATGTGATTGTAGATGCTTAAATATGAAAACACACATCTGGAAGCATCGCAACCAGGGGAAAAGCAATGAAAGGAAGCTGACAGACAATTTGGAATTATTTAATAAGTATTCATGGACAAAACATAATTAACATCAGTCTGTGATTCAGATATTGCTTTAGGCCAGCAGAGAAGGCCTTGCAGGCCCTGACGGTCCACCACTGGTGGGGTCTAGAAGTGTTGCAAGGGTTAACCCTTGCAACACTTCTAGACCCCACATTCAAGTCATGAGGTTTCCACAGTTTCTCCCATTGCACAGAAGGAGTAAATAGGCTGCCTTTGGAATGTGCCACTATCACCGGGTGCACTGCTGACTGAAACACCATCATGTATGTTATTCACCATTTATGTAATTTTCATTTTTGGACAACCGATCCAAACTCATAAGTAGAACGTTACTTAACATCTGGTAACATTTAACGTACAGAGGATTCACTTCATTATTGGAAGAGTGTGCAATTCACTTTCCCTCATCTGTTTTTACTGGTGAACCATCCTATGCACACCAGCATCTTCTGTGCCTTTGTGAATATGTATTCTCCAATACAGGAGAAATTGCAAAAAAAAGGAGTCAAGTAGAAAATCAAATCAAATCAAAAGCCTTTATTGTCATCTAACACAGCTGCGTATAACGAAATTGGTGAAAGATCATTGTTTCCACCCATATATAATTCTTTATTTAAAATAAAAATCTTTAAACTATGAGTCCATTGTCATTCATAGCAGTAGAACGTGCACCCGTGTAGATTAGATTAGATAACTTTATTCATCCCGTATTCGGGAAATTTCATGATATGTATAATGTATAATATATACAGACGCTCCCCTACTTACGAACGCAATTGGTTCCGAGCGATTGTTCATAAGTTGAATTTGTTTGTAAGTTGATTCAGTGCTATATTTTGTATTATAATTTATGTTTAAGGCCGATATAAGTATATTGAAGGTTTATACAAGTGCATTTGTATGTTTAAGGCTTGTATAAGTAACACGCATTGGTTTGTACTGAAAAAAAAACATTTAATAAAATGGAGAGAATATGTACAGTACTGTAGAGAGAGAGAGAGATTTATGTATTAGAAACTGGCCAAAAGAAGCGACCTAATGACGATTGCACAGTTTTCTTCTTTTTTTTTCATCATAAATGATGCGGTAGCACTGTATGGCATCATTCAATTGATTTGCAAACTTTGTTCAACGTTCAATATTTGGGTCCTGCTGCTCGATCTTTCTGTTTATAAATGGTACTGACGGTCGAACGATTCAATGCCCGTGAAACGCGCATCAAGCTTCGTTATTATTGCCACTAGTTTCAAATGAAATGGCTTGCCTCTTCCTTGCAACTCCCTCAATAGAAGCCTTTAGCTTTTTACCAACCATATTCAATATTGGATGCATGAGATATTTAATGATACAAATGAAAAAGGTTCTTTGCACACTGGAGATACATTCACGCACTTCCGCATTGCAACGAAGAAGAAGGTAGATGCTGGGTGAGCTGAGCTCTCACAGCACCAGGCGTCGGTATTAGCGGCGGAAAGAAGTACTACTCCGAAGAAGGCGCGAAATACAAAATTGGACTTGCGAACATTTTTGGACTTAAACGCAATTTGCAGACATGTTCGTATGTACCGTTGTTCGTAAGTTGAATGTTCGTAAGTAGGGGAGCGTCTGTATTGTGAAATATAGAATGTATTTCTCACTAATTCATGTATCTATATGTATATGTATATATATATATATAATGTAGTCACTAGAATAGAATTTTACTGACACCTACAGGTCAAGGCCTGTCATCACTTTGAATATAGCACACCTCCCCTTTTTTATTCCCGCCTAAAGTTTGTCTCCGCCTACGTCGATTAAATACCTTCTCCGACCGTTCGGACGGCGTATCTGGCTGGGAGACGTCTACACATGAACGTGGGTTCTGCCCACCCCCACCCGGCTACGAAGGGTGGGGGCTAAAGATGAACAAAGAAAGCTATCTTTTTTTAGATTACATTTTAATATTTCTTAATACATGCCTTTTCACTTTACTTTTTACTTTAATGTTTTTACAACTTTTTTGTTCTGTTAGCCTGGCTTCTTTCTGCCACTTCTTTTTTGGAACCATCAGCCATGCCTACGCTGTCACACACATGGGACTAGCTGTTACAATACGCAGCAGAAGGAGCAACACCTCAATCCCGCTGGAAATTCGGAGCTGGACAAAAGTGCCGGGAGAAGAAGCAACACTTCTGACCGACCATTCCATCATGGGATAAGACGGAAGAGCTGTCGGCGCTTACCAGGCCGGAAGCGGAGTCCTGCTCTGCTGCTGTTGTCTTCAGCTCCAGACTACCGAGGAACTGTGCGGATAAGCTTGGAAGAGTGACTCTGCATATTCTCTACCTCGGTCACAGTCTGTAGAAGTTCCCCATCTTGTGGAAGACTTCGTGTGTGGTTCCAGTTTTTGTCCAACTTTACAACGTCTTTTTGAATCTGTATCCGTTTTAGCTACCGCAACCAAGATGGCGCCGTTCAAGTGGCAGCCGGCGGCGGTAGCTCCGTCCACTCTTGCTTGTTTTGTGTTTTTGCTGCTTTTCTGTCTTAATGATCTGATTTGGTGATTCTTAATGATCCCATTTACTTTGGTTTGCTTTGTACTTTGTGCTTTTGCTTTGTTGTTCTGTCTAATCACCCTCTGCTACTGTCACAATGAAATTTCCTGAATACGGGATGAATAAAGTTATCCAATCCAATGTGTCATGTATAATGCGCACCCATAATTAGTGACTAAAATTGGAATAATTTTTTTTTCACACCAAGGTTTGCACTGGTACTGGTAACTACCAAATGCTGAACACATGTCGCCATGACAAAACATTTATTCACTGTGAATAAATAGGGAGGGATACGTCTTCGCTTTCACCAACTATGATTGGCTAGTGATTAGCCAGAGCTACCAAACTGTATCTGGAGCAAGCTGCACAAGCAAATATATTGTTGTGTTGATTTAAAGCCATTTTCAAGACGGACTATGCCAGAAATACGACAGGACAGGCTCGACTTTCAGCATTAGTTTCGATGGCGATAGAAAAGAAGGAAGGAAGAAAGGAGGATGGATATTTTGTACAGTTAAAAAGGATTTTTGGTGAGTAAAATATGGCTATACAGTGATACCTCGACCTAAGATCAGCTCGTGGTACGACAAAAAAATTCCAGCGAAGAATTCGCCCGCGATACGATGAAAATTTCAAGATGCGACAAAGCCAGGTGACAATGACATGATAGGCTGTTTATCATTGTAGCGCATTGTCTTTTTTTGCCGCATCTCTTTCGTCTAAACAGATATCTACGAGCACTGAACGGTTTATTCAGACGAGTTTCGACCAGGAAACGCACAACGCGCATGCACGGGCAAAAAGAGGGCTTTCTGGGTAATGAAGTATACTCGTGCACACAACACTGCCCAATTTTAGTTATAGCAAACACATTTTATTACTATTAAACCACTAGTTATGTGTTACTTTGTTAATAGATGGCGAATTAGAAGAAATAAAACATTTTTTCCAATCCAATATCCTGTTTTTGGTGTTTTTTCAGAGGGTTTTTCAGAGGGTTGGAACAAATTAATGCCCCCACCCCTCTCTCTGTCCGTCTCTCTCTTGTCCCCCTTCGAAATGCGTCTAATTTTACTTCTATTAAACACATTTTATTCCTATTAAACCACTAGTAATGTGTTACTTTGTTAATAAATGGCGAATTAGAAGAAATAAAACATTTATTCCAATCCAATATCCTGTTTTTGGTGTTTTTTCAGAGGGTTGGAACGAATTAATTTGTTTTTAGTTCATTTCAATGGGAAACGTCCGCTCGAGTTATGAAAAGCTCAACATACGATCTCAGTCCCAGAACAGATTAAGATCGTATGTCGAGGTACCACTGTATTCCAAATAATATTTCAATTGTGAGCCCGGTTCTGATATCTGAAAAGCTCCAGTGTTTGTATTTAAGCTCCAGTGTTTGTATTTAATCACTAAATGCTGCTAGGAAGTGGATTTTACCCCCATTTTAGTGCAATTTTTGCCGTTTCGCCATTGACGTCCATCGCTGTCTTTTCCCGGGGAAATCACCCGCAATTTTTGCCGTTTCGCGTATGGACGTATCGACGTTCATCGCTGTCTTTTTCCCGTGGAAATGATACTCCGGGCCCGGTTCTGATGTCTAAAAAGCTCCAGTATTTGTATTTAATCAATAAATGCTGTTTTTGGCTGGATTTTACCCCATTTTCGGGCAATGTTTGCCGGTACGCCATTGACGTTCATCGCTGTCTTTTCCCGGGAAAATCACCCCCCTTGTAATGTCTGAAAAGCTCCAGTATTTGTATTTAATCATTAAATGCTGCTAGGAAGTGGATTTTACCCCATTTTTGTGCATTGATTTATTGCTTATTTTTTATGTGTCACAGCATTAGCCATAAAATAGTTTTTGAGGGTTGGATTAATTCGTTGAAGGCGCTACGAGAAAATGCACGGACCGCCAGTGTATTCACAACATATGTTACGGAAACCTGGTAAAACAAACTACCAGTATGAACACAATTCTCAAATCGAATTTACAATTTTAAATCCTTGAAGTCTGATTCATCATCATCATCAGATTCACCAAACAATTGATTCCATTCTTCTGAGTCATTTTTTTTCTAAGTGTGAGCAGCGGCCAATGTTGGCGGGGCGAGCCATGAAGCCTATCTGACGATAGTGCTCCCTGGGCGGACTCAAGTGAGCGGCTGCCCCGCTAACGTTTCTCTGGAGCAACATTTTTTATTTTACCCTCCCCTATAAACTTGCCAGAGGCTATTTGGAGAGGGCAGGCTTTTTTAAAAGAAGCTAGATTATATCCCTTCTTTGGGCCCTGGTAGAATGGGCTCTCGCGCACCATCCTGGCAGACAAAGACAGATTTTAGGTCTCCCATTATACCATCTGATGTTAATATAACATGCTCACTAGTGAGAAGTAGTGAATTTGCATATGCATACCTGTCAACCTCAGCCAGTTGCTCCCCTTATTAATAATAATAATAATAATCGGACATAGGCCATGTCGTCATTACCACAACACAAAAAGCCTACTTGTCATTCCCCGTATTAAGTGATAATAAACCGTACACACACACAACGCGGCCCATATTTATTCGCATAGGGCGCACTGTGAAGTATACAATTTTCCCCTAACTGGACGGGGTGTCATTAGCCTTTTGTATGCACTAAATTCAAGATTCTGTAGATGTTGTATGACGCTGACAGCTTGATTGTCTGGGTACACGCTATACAGTGAAAAGGCGGGCGTGACGGATGCGGGTGCGCACATCTTAAAGCATGACAATACACTGTATTGTCATGCTTTAAGATGTCCACTCGCAGCAACTTTCACGTCTTTATTGCAAGGGACACAGAATGAGAATTGAGTGCCTCTTAACGATGCTTTAATCCAGCCATCATATTCACCTTGAAGTAACTCCCATTCTTTCTGGTGTCGACCCGATCCTTGAATTTCTTACTAGGTGGCTCCTCCATGCTTGCTTCCACGATATTTACTCTATGTATATCTACGCATGCGCATGTCACCCTTTATCGATATTGCCGTACGCACCGCTAAAAAAATACATACGATTGAGGATAATTTTTGCTGGTATACCGTGACAATAGTAACGATCGATGACAGTAGCGTCGTTGGCTACCAGCCTACGAGACTATCTGGATTTTAGCCAAAACGGTCTTGTTGAGATCGGTTTCATAAATATTGGCGATTTTTTTTTTCCCGTACAAAAGTCGGTGTACGGCGTACATGATTTGAAATGGTAAAAAAACGTATAAAATACGTATAAAACGTACAAGTTGACAGGTATGCATATGGGTTATTTATTACAGTAAAAAGTGATGAGGAAAAAAATGAATGTTACAAAAGCAGTAAATCACAAGCCAATTTTTTTCCACTGAAAATGCCTGTGCTAACTTTACCTGTTTTGAACCTTACAGGGCAGGTTCTGAATCTGGGTGCAGTAAATGACACATTGTGTTCCCATGTTCCAAGACAAACTGTCCCACTGATTCCACATTCAGACCTATGGTGGTGATGTGGTGCAAATAAATTATATAACTCCTGTCAAAAAAGAAACAGAACTATGTGCTTTGGTTTCACTGCTGTTACCAGTATCTGTTTTTCTATCTACAGTCGAGGAGATACAATTGGCGGCTCAGAATTTCGGTGTGGCCGCTGGCCTCTTTCGACGGCATTGAGCCTCATCGACGGATGGCGTTCCGATTTATATTTTTGCAATCTGCATCCCAAGAGGCATACTAAATGAGTATTGGTTGGCTGAACAGATTGCAGCAGGTTGGGAGTCTATTTTTCTTTGGGTTACTCCAAATAAAATATGGATAGGATAAACGACATCCATTATAATGTCCAAAAACTTGGAAATTATACAGATCAGGGATTTGTAGCAATGAAGGAATAGCTGGCAGTTTTATGGCTTCCCAGGACCACAAAACGGTTGATATGCTTCTGCCGGAGCAAGGAGGCGTGTGTGCAATGTTTGGAGATCAATGTTGCACCTTTATTCCCAACAACACGTCACCCGATGTGTCCCAAACCAGAGCCGATGAAGGCCTGCAGACCCTGAACCAGAATATGAAGAGACTGGTGGTTATAAGACCTTCGGCAAGTGTGAAGAATTGGCCTTCTCTGTGGTGATCTCAATGGCTGTTTTTGCTACTACTTTGACATTGTGTGAGCATTGTCTTATCCCCTGTTTACGCACTTTGTTGATTTATAACCACAGCAAATGCGCCTACAAATTCCAGATTGCAAGAATTGTATCCACTTATTACACAGCCTACTGGTGAGGGCATTGATGTCCAAATCAAATCAATCAAGAGCCTTTATTGTCATCATCCACTGCTGCGTATAAAGAAATTGGTGGTGCTACTCCACAAAGTGTGTTTTCCCAGTAAAAAAACATAAATAAGTAATAAAAAAATATAGAAAGTCGCATCATGGCAAGGTAAATTGTAAAATATTGCACAATCTAAGATATTGCACATTGTTATTGCACACCCCGAAGTTATTGCACAGAGGGGATTGTGTGTCGTGCTAACGCAAGTTCAGAGTCCTGATGGCTGTGGGAAAAAAACTGTCCCTAAGTCTATTTGTCCGTTCTTTGTGAGACCTGTAGCGTCTGCCAGAGGGCAGCAGCTGGAACAGGTTGTGACCAGGGTGGTCTGGGTCCCTAACAATGTTCCCAGCTCTGCTGAGGTAGCGAGGGCTGGCAATGTCATCCAGTGAGGGCAGAGAGCAGCCGATGATCTTCTGGGCGGTGTTGATCACTCTGTATGGCTTTTCGTGGACCCCCAGGAATTTGAAGGACTGGACCCTGTCTATGCATACTCCATTTATGAGGAGGGGGGCCAGATCTGTGCTGCGTTTGCGAAAGTCCAGGATTATTTCTTTAGTTTTCGTGGTATTTAATGTGAGATTGTTCACCAAACACCACCAAGACAGTTTATTGACCTCATCTCTGTAGGCAGACTCATCCCCTTCTGAGATGAGGCCGACCACAGTGGTGTCATCGGCAAATTTGATGATGGAGTTGGACTGGTGGGTTGGTATACAGTCGTATGTGTACAAGGAGTATAGAAGAGGACTCAGTACACAGCCTTGAGGGGAGCCAGTGCTCAGTGTAATGGAGGAAGAGGGGTGGGGACCAAGTCTAACAGTTTGTGGACGGTTGGTTAAAAAGTTCTTAATCCAGCAGCAGATGGAAGAGGATAGTCCAAGGGGGGAGAGTTTATCAGCCAGAATGTCCGGTATTATAGTGTTGAAGGCTGAGCTATAGTCAATGAAAAGCATCCTCACATAGTTCCCATGGTGTTCCAGGTGGCTCAGTGCTGTGTGTAGAGCTACGGCGATGGCATCCTCAGTGGACCTATTTGCTCTATAAGCAAACTGGTGAGGGTCAATTGAGGGAGGGATTGTATCCCTGATGAGGCAGGTGACCAACTTTTCAAAGCACTTCATGAAAACAGGCATAAGTGCAACAGGCCTATAATCATTCGGGCTGTCAATGGTTGGCATTTTAGAGACAGGGATAATGGTGGCTGATTTCAGGCAGGATGGGATGATGGATTTTTGCAGGGAAGAATTGAAAATCTTTGTGAAAACCCCAGTCAGCTGATCAGCACAGGCTTTGAGCACCTTCCCAGTGTTGGGAATTTTATCTCTAAATTATATTAAAGTTAAGTTAGTAATCTGACTCCAATTTGTGACCTTACCCAACTGCCACTCATCCAACAATTTGCGCGCTCGTTCTGCAATAGAAAGGTATCAGGAAGCTAGCATTTTCACACACGAGTGGATTTATTCCTAACACACAAATCTAATACATACAACTGGGTCTCAGGTCCCTCTCATCACAGCTCTGTACGCCCCTGTTGCCACCAGCAGACGTACTACTCATCCAAGTTTCCCAGCAATGAGTTATACTACACAATATGCAAATGGAAAAGCAATTAGGGCATCCTGGCATTATTCTATTGGCTGTGTACACTGCAGTTAACTTTAGCTTGCTTTCATTGGTCTGTCCTCCTCCGTTGAGTCGTATCTGCTTTCTCCGGGGTTATCTTGTCCTTGCCGTCTTCTCGCAGATTAGCACCGTTTGTTCTGAAAACATTGCATTCTTGCACATACGCTCAGCACTTGTCAATCTCATACTCTCATACACAGAATGTAGCAATCATCTAATGAACTACTTTAAGCTCAAACTCTTATGTTCCTTTATTCCCTCTCATGACCTCAGACGACTGAGGTCATCACTCGAATACCTTATTTTATTGTTAAACACGAGCTAAAATCAATAGCCATAAGCTAAAAATCAGTGAACAATTAAAAATTAAAAATCAGTAAAAAAATTCATTCTAGTAGAAAATCAGTAGAGAATTTCATTCCCTCCTCATGGCCTCAGGTCCCTGAGGCCACCTTCACATACTCACATCCCGAACTCCCGGAGGGCCACAGCTGTCTCCACCCGGAGGGAGTGGCCCCAACGTGCGTTCAATTGTCCTAACAGTTAATGATCTGATACATGGAATACAGCAACATCCGCATAACACCATGATAGCGGTAAACACAGCGATAGAAACCAGTATTGATGCAATCCAGCTTTTGCATTTGCCAAAGACGTTTAACTAGTCAGAGTACCAACTGGTGTCCACACCTGAGTGCTCCTTCATTTTGTTACTTAGCGTGCGCAGACCCTCCAATGCCTTAGTAAGGCGACCGTCAGGAGACGTATTGTTGGGAATCAGAGTACAGCACTGATCCCCAAAAATACCACACACTCTTCCTCTTTCAGCTAACACCATATCTAAACCCATTCTATTTTGGAATGCCATAAGAGACGTGGCTGCTAATTGCTCATGCACTGCCTGGAGTGCCGAGGTGGTGAAGTTCGCCAATCGTTGGACATTGTAGTGGACATAATTAATCCGGTCCACGTTTTTGTTTACTGTAACGAACAGGAAAATACTCTCCCATCCTGCCGCCACTTGATCCACCAATTTGTATTCATCAGGGACCCCTCTCGGAACTCCAATTGCATCTATGTACGTGGGGTCTCCTGCATTCAACCATTCTTGCATGTCCCTTTTCTTCCTCACAAGGAAGGGGATTCTTCCCCACCGTCCAACGCCTTCCCAATTTATTCCGGCCACGTCTAATGCTGTCACACTAATTGACATGATCAGCATTACTAGGGCGCACTTACCTGAGGCATTGGAGGGAAGCCTATCGTACAACACTTTCGCTCCACACCACAGCCAAACATCAGCACGAGCGAGAGGGATTCCTGCTGGCAAAGACACATTTTCATTACACCATGACTCCTGGATATTTCCAATCCCAGGGCCAGTCCCATTGAGCTCTAGGCAGGTGAAATTTTATTGTGCAACATGGGTGTCAAAAATGGGCTTTTTCTTTTCCATATCTGTCAGTGGAAAGGCCGAGTCCAATTGGCTGCACTCTCCTTGGAGTGTCTTGTTATACAGGAAATCAAAGAGACAGGTTTTGGATACAGCAGTTGCTGCCGTGATTTTCAAAACTGGTCTTGCACCTGTGTCGGTTGTTTACACTTCAGATTTAGCAGTAATTGTTGTGTCTGTGTCAGCGTTTTACCACCATCTCGCTCTGCTTCATACCATACCGTTCCATTCCAGGAATGATACACCATCACTCGTTCTCCTTTCGCTCCATCACTTCTGTCATCCCGCACCATATGTTCAAACGTCAACATAGTCCACACGAAGCACACGCCAGCAAGCAAAATGACCGTCCGGGCGGTCAACCTTTAAGCTCACCATTGGCAGGCACAAAGTCTGGGGCCGGGCGCAACTGTGAGTAATGGTACCACTTTTGTCCTTTAGTTTCCAATTGGCTAATGGCACACTACAATACAATAAAACTGCCCTTTTTGTCCCATGTCTTTGGTACAGTGCCGCATTCACTGTCTTCTCACTAATGGCCACATCTAAATGAAACACCTTAGTGTAATCTGGGGTAGCCAAAGCTGCTGCTGATGCCAATTCCTGAATTAGTTGCACAAACAATGCATCATCCTCAGGGGTCCACTGCAATGTGGCCTTCAAATTTCGGACCCCTTGTTGTTTGACCAGGGCCCATATTTTAGCATAACTGTGTCCTTTAGAGCAATTAAAACTCATTACTTTTAAAATGCATACTAATCAAGTCCCAATTCATTCAATAATGTGTATCGCGTTGCATAGTAAACTCAGTTGTTTGAAATTCAAAATATCCCAATCTAGTAGTCTTTTTATCAAATGTAACATTCCATTGTCTTTGGAGTTTGCCAATCATCTCCTATAAAACTTTCTTAATCAATCTTTTCCAACATTCAGGCATAAAATTAAAATCCAGTTACATTTCTATCCATTCTCTTTCTAATTGTTTACTTTAAAAATCTGTAAGAAGGTTTGGTCTCAATTGAAACGCTTTCACCTTTTTTATGGAGACAAAAAAAACAATATAAAAAGTTCCTTATGGTTTACAGCAGGGGTGGCCAAGTCCGGTCCTCGAGAGCCGTTATCCGCTCTGTTTTCCATATCTCCCTCCACCAACACACCTGAATCAAATCATCGGGATTGGTATCCAGCTTCTGGACAGCTTGCTGATGAGTTGATTATTTGATTCAGGTGTGTTGGTGGAGGGAGATATGGAAAACAGACCGGATTGTGGCTCTCGAGGACTGGAGTTGGCCACCCCTGGTTTACAGCATTGCTCCCCGAGCAATAATCTTTCCAATCAATATTGGAGTACTTGCCATTACATCTGATTACGTCAAAAGTTTATCTTACCTGTCTCCTCAAACGTTTCAATTGAGAGAACCCTCTTACAGTGCACCAGGTGGATCCCGCTATTTTCATGTATGCTGGTTGGTCAGGAACACTTGCATGGACGCTCTCATTCTGGGTTGCTCTCCATGTTTCCTGTTAAGAAGCACAATCCTTCTCTGCCAACCCCAAATTAATGCGTTTCTTTAAAAAAAAATTTTCTTTCATGCAGATATATGATTAGCCTCATCCGCCAGTTCCAATCGTGTAGTGAATAATGGCGTTTGGTACATTCCACTAAATTGGATTTCCATATTTTGACCTCGTTATTTAGGCGCAATGATTTCATAACAAAATATGGAACCTTTTATCACTTCAGTCAATTATACTGTTAACACAATTTGGATGCCATTATCACTATAAATCCATAGTACTTTTGGAATTTCTTATCATGCACTGTCTTTGGTTTTTTTTCAGTGCTCCTAAATTTCGCATAGCAGATTTGTTTCTCTACTTCAAGTTTCACGTTTGGAGAACTGCTGCTGCATTTTCATTAAAAAATTCCTTGGACGAAATATTTTTCCATAATTTGTCGTTGCCATCCGTGAAACGGGCTTATTGGCGATTTCAGAAACCGATTCCAATTTGCTAAATCCTTTTCCACCTTGATATCTAATTGATTAATTATATCTTGGTGGTCGGCCAATCAAAAACACAAAAAGACAAACAACCATTCACGCTCACACTCATTTTCAGACATCAGTGGTCTGCAATTTTTTCATCACTGGTGAAGAGCGCCATCCCACGTCTGGGCGTCTTGGCAGCTCACCTCCATTTTGCTGTCCTATCAGCCTAATCATTCTCAAAAGAAATAGGTTAACGTCATTTGGTTGACATCAATTGTTTGATGCTAATGCAATCCGAGATACAGACGCTCCCCTACTTACGAACATTCAACTTACGAACAACGGTACATACGAACATGTCTGCAAATTGCGTTTAAGTCCAAAAATGTTCGCAAGTCCAATTTTGTATTTTGCGTCTTTTTCGGAGTAGTACTTCTTTCCGCCGCTAATACCGACGCCTGGCGCTGTGAGAGCTCAGCTCACCCAGCATCTACCTTCTTCGTTGCAATGCGGAAGTGCGTGAATGTATCTCCAGTGTGCAAAGAACCTTTTTCATTTGTATCATTAAATATCTCATGCATCCAATATTGAATATGGTTGGTAAAAAGCTAAAGGCTTCTATTGAGGGAGTTGCAAGGAAGAGGCAAGCCATTTCATTTGAAACGAGTGGCAATAATAACGAAGCTTGATGCGCGTCAGAAAGTGGTGAGCGTTGCACATTCAGTACCATTTATAAACAGAAAAATCGAGCAGCAGGACCCAAATATTGAACGTTGCACAAAGTTTGCAAATCAATTGAATGATGCCATACAGTGCTACTGCATCATTTATGATGAAAAAAAGAAGAAAACTGTGCAATCGTCATTAGGTCGCTTCTTTTGGCCAGTTTCTAATACATAAATCTATCTCTCTCTCTACAGTACTGTACATATTCTCTCCATTTTATTAAATGTTTTTTTTTCAGTACAAACCAATGCGTGTTACTTATACAAGCCTTAAACATACAAATGCACTTATATAAACCTTCAATATACTTATATAGGCCTTAAACATAAATTATAATACAAAATATAGCACTAAATCAACTTACAAACAAATTCAACTTATGAACAATCGCTCGGAACCAATTGCGTTCGTAAGTTGAGGAGTGTCTGTATTCTCATAGTCATTAATATGACTCACGCTAAAGCATATTTCATCTGCTGATGGGCAAAACAATGAAATACCCTCTGTGCACTGACAATATTTCATGATGTTTATTCCATCTCAGGGAAATCATGCCTATCCTAAATTTATTGTTCTATCTAAATTTACCTAATAATTTGGATAAATGCCTTTTCTGCATTATCTTCATGTTTGATATCATTAATAATTTGGATGATTCTTAATACTTAAGTCTAAATCGCAAATCACTCTCATATTGCTAAAATATCTATGAGGATAGCTAAATTCCTATCCTGCTCCAAGCTTGTGTTTATTTAAAATAAGAGACATTTTTGTAGCTCCTTCTTACCACAATTAAAATGTAGAGAAACTAACCTTCCACTTAGCCATTTCCTAATTATAAATTTCAGTGTCTAATAGAGGACCCATAATTTGTCATTAATATATCCCAATATTGTCAACTCTTTCTGTCTCTCTTGTGGTAGTCTTTCCTGCCCTTTGTTTTTTGTGTAAAGGAAACAGTAAGCTCTATGGGCGACCCCCCTCTTTTTGTTTGCACAGGGTGTGCTTAGTTTTGGGTGAGGGGTGTCCGCATCTGTGAAGGGGTGCTGACCGTGACCATTGGACCGAGCCGGCGAGCCTCATGACCAGGAGACAGAGCCAAAGAAATGTGTCCGACATTTTGTACCACACTTTTTCGATTCAACTGCCAGGGTGCTCCAAGAACCTTCTGAAAACGGTCTTGATAGACTAAATCATCTTCTATGTCATAAAACAACGTACAATGAAAATCATCCATGGGTGGATGGTAGGGCCGGAGTGAGTCAATGAATGATTTCCACCGGCGATATACGGACAAGTCCCCCCAGTGGCCGGAGTTTCAGGCTCAAGACGTGACCTTTAGATTGTCAACCACTGTCCACATGTTCGTATTGGTTGTGAACACGGAATCCTTGCACCATTTGGTAAAGTCACTGTGAGGCCATCCGCCCCACATAAGATGGTAGCTCCAATAGACATCAACAAGTCTCTTCCCATCAAATTCACACGAGCCTCTCAGGCACCTCTCTTCGGAGTGTGGAGGATCTCATGGACCGTAATAATCATCTCCGCCCTGATAATATTGTCCAGGTGACTGGGCCAGCTGCCTGGGCCGCCATGGTCTGCCAGTGCCTCGTCCTCCCCCACGCGTAGGCCGCTGTTGCTGTGGTGGGCCATACTGCTGTGCTTGGGGTTGCCGCGGGAACAGTTGTTGCTGTGCTTGGGGTTGCCGCGGGAACAGTTGTTGCGGTTGCTGCCGTTGACTGGGGCAATCACGTGCCCGGTGTCCAATGCCGCCACACACAAAACAGTTGCCTTGTTTGGCCGTATCCCGAATACCCTCTTCCCCGGCCACCGACGAAACCACGCCCACGACCACCATTGTATCGATCATGTAACTGACCATCTCGGGCCCCACCACATTCCTGGTAATTTGGAAAGTTAGAGTTTCAACACAGTAGAGATCAAAGGTTCCGGAACACCCCCTACAATAGCCGCCATAACCCCGTCTCGTGTCAAGCGCACAACTCCGTCCACCCATCAACGCCAGGAGCCTCCTCCGCCATGAACTTCCTCCCCTCACCAGAGGGGGGGGGAATTTATTTAGTGCCATATCTCTAAGAACCATATATCACGCCTCCTCCCTGAGGGCGGAGGGGAAACATACCTCCTCTCTCTGTATTGGGCCACGCCTCCTCCTAATCACCTCCCTCCTTTCCTTTTTTTTTTTTTTAAGTTATGCCTTAGCTGTGACGTCACGCTCCTTTTTTTTTTCTCGATGCTACGGACAAACGCTTTTGACCCGTAAAATGTACATTTCCTTTCAACGTACAAAATTTTTTATCCAACTCACGTCTAATTTTAGCTTGTCTTTAAAAACCTGTGCTTTTCAACGCGCACACACAGACACACACACACTCCATTCTCTCCCATGCCCTTCTTCCATTTTCAGAAACAACTTCTGACACCGTTCTTTTTACTTCTTAACTTTCTTACTTTCTATTCCACTAATCAACTGTGATTCCATCTTAGCGTAATGACCATTAATCTCCGACCAGACTTCAGTCCATTCGTCTGAAGTGCCACACCCTGAGAGTGACCCGAGACCACTATCACCCTTCCTCTTATTCGCCATCTTGAAATCCACCCGTGCGTGTCCCAACCACTTTTTACGCAGAACAATTTTAGTTTTCACACTCACACCGCTTCCATCACTGATACGTAAATCCCAGATTTTAAACCGTAACCACGAATAGTTCCAACTTTTCTAGTAGGTAAATCCCAGATTTTATACCCTACTAATGGAACTATTCTAGTAGGTAAATCCCAGATTTTATACCCTACTAATGGAACTATTCTAGTAGGTAAATCCCAGATTTTATACCCTACTAATGTCCACACTATTACACTTTTAAGCCGTTCCGCTCCTCCTTCCTCTTATAATTTAGCGTTGTCAATGTGGAGAATTTGAAAAGGAATCTGCTTACCTTGTTTCATTGTGGGCCCAAGAGGAAAGACGGTCGGACGTGTGGCTCCTTTATCAGGTCGTCACCTGGTGTGGACGTAGGTCCCAGACCCGAGTCCCAGACTCTTGTGGTTTTTCTCGAAGTCCCGGACTTCTTTTTACCTCTCTTGCATCACGTCGGGGTCACCATAAATTGTTGGGAATTTTATCTCTAAATTATATTAAAGTTAAGTTAGTAATCTGACTCCAATTTGTGACCTTACCCAACTGCCACTCATCCAACAATTTGCGCGCTCGTTCTGCAATAGAAAGGTATCAGGAAGCTAGCATTTTCACACACGAGTGGATTTATTCCTAACACACAAATCTAATACATACAACTGGGTCTCAGGTCCCTCTCATCACAGCTCTGTACGCCCCTGTTGCCACCAGCAGACGTACTACTCATTCAAGTTTCCCAGCAATGAGTTATACTACACAATATGCAAATGGAAAAGCAAGTAGGGCATCCTGGCATTATTCTATTGGCTATGTGTACACTGCAGTTAACTTTAGCTTGCTTTCATTGGTCTGTCCTCCTCCGTTGAGTCGTATCTGCTTTCTCCGGGGTTATCTTGTCCTTGCCGTCTTCTCGCAGATTAGCACCGTTTGTTCTGAAAACATTGCATTCTTGCACATACGCTCATCACTTGTCAATCTCATACTCTCATACACAGAATGTAGCAATCATCTAATGAACTACTTTAAGCTCAAACTCTTATGTTCCTTTACCAGGTACCCTGTCAGGGCCAGCAGCCTTCCCGGTGTTCACAGTCTGCAGTACCTGTCTCACTTCATGTTCCTGAAGCTTCAGTGTACTGCTGCAGGGTGGTGGATGTGTTGAGACTGAATCCGATTGGTCAGTCTCAAAGCGGGCAAAGAAACGGTTCAGTTCCTCTGCTAGTGAGGCATCTGCGTTAACAGACACATTATTGTCATTGTAATTGGTAATGTGTCGTACGTATTCCCTGCCACATCTTTGGGTTATTTTCTGTGAAGTACTCCTCAATTTTCCTTGTATATGCTGCCTTGGCTTTTTAATGCCTCTCTTCAGGTCTGCTCTAGCAGCGCTGTATTTTAACTTCTCCCCTGACCTGAAGGTTGTACATTTGTCATAAAAATGAGTTATTAAAATATAGGCATAAGGGCACTAGATTGTATGCAACTATATAATAAAAAGGGGGAATGTCAGGATTACATTTCATATTATTATACATTTTCTTGGAACGCAGAATACACTTTGCTTAACTATTGATCTTGCTCTGCTCATCATTATTAGTATTATACCTGCTTGCAACGAAGTAAATGCTTTACTCCTGATAGCCTTAGTTAGTCTGAATAAAGATAAGCAAGAATGGACTGGACTCCTAAATTTTGCCTTTTGCTAATAAACTTTTCTCTTGGAAGTCTAAACAAAGAGAATCCATCCGGGAGGCTGACGTTGGGAAGAAGTGAAGCGAGCACTAAACTCCAACATGTGGCAGGACAAGCCACCATCTCAAACGACGGAGGACTCCAGGAGCCGTTTTTACAGAGGCACAATAATCCTTTGGGTGGTCATAAAAGCGGAATCATCATTCGTCGTGACCGGACGTTTCGTCGACGGACACTTGGTCGACGGACACTTCGTCGAACGGACGTTTGGTCGACCGGACGTTTGGTCGACTGACAATTCGTCGCCAGATTCACCGCCGGACATTTTGTCGAACGGACAATTCGTCGCCGGATTCGGTTGCTCTCAAAATTTTGTGGTCTAAGAATGTACTTTAAAAAGAGGTTTAATATTAAAGCAGGGGTGGGCAATTAATTTCACAAAGAATTAACCTGTGGCTATAATCTTACATATTTACATGTATATGTTCATTAATTTGTATAGTCCATTTATCCAATAAAGCTAACTCAAACTCAAGTGCAGTTCAAATGCAGTTGCCAGACGACCAATCCATTTAAAGTGGAACCTCTGGTTGAAATGTACTGTTGACAAGCGCAGTGAATGAATGGGCTCTTTAACTGCCAATCCCCCAATGAAAATGGATTGGATGCCTATTGCCGTCAATGGCAGAATATGAGTTAACCTCACACACTGACTTGTCTAAGCTTTTCTGTGGAATTTTGTCTATTCAATACTGGCAGATTCTTCAATGGACAGTACAACAAACTGACCAGAGATGCTACTACAACATGAAGGCCATGTGTTTATCACCATTGGTTTGTTCATTTATTGTTGTTTGAATAGGAAACTACTAGAAACAACTTGTACCAGAAGTCCAAGGAATTGAACTGTGGGATCTGTAATATTGTGTTTGTAGTTAAGAACTACAAAAGGGGGACTATTGTGGCGGCTGAGTGGTTCACGCGTCGGCCTCACAGTGGAAGACCTGGGTTCAAATCCAGGTCGGTCCACCTGTGTGCAGTTTGCATGTTCTTGCCAGCGTGGGTTTGCTCCGGGTACTCCGGTGGAAAAGTTACTGTGGCCTTAATAGGACTTAAAAGAACTGTTTGATGTTGACTGTAATTTCTGATTGAATTGCTATTACTTTTTCAAAATTGAATACTTTTGATGTCTCTGTTCAATTTTGTTCATACTTTTGTTCCCTTGTTTTTGCTTCTTGAATGATGTATTACTCCTGCTTGTGCGGTGTACCTGAAAATAATTTCTAGTAATGTTAAGACAAATGTTTCTGCTGTACAACTGATGGATGGTATGATGTTGTTATGGATGATTATGAAGTAATGTCTATGATTCATGCTTAGTGTGATTATAGTCTGAACATGTATTATTATAAAAAAAAGTTTGGGGAGAATTCTTTAGGGAATTTTGTGTTTTGATGTGTATTTAATGCATATTTTACTCATAGCTTTTAGTTTTTTTTTTTAAATATTGTTGCTTTTTAATATGGTATTTTATTGTATAGAGTAATACTTTGAAATATGAGCTTAATGCGTTTCAGGACCAAGCTTGTATGTCAATTTACTCGTATCTCAAATCAAATTTTCCCATTTAAAATAACTATAAATACAAATTAATTCATTCCCACCCTCTGAAAAAAAACACCCAAAAATAGGATATCACAATGCAAATAATTTTTAATTGTTCTAATTCACCACCTACGCTCACAAAGTAACAAATACCTATCTAGTGGTTATGATCTGCAATCAAATCTGAGATTATTGTGTACAGTATTGTACGGAGTTCTTACCTTTGAGACAGACAGTAGCAGCTCATATATCGTTATATCATATATATATATAGTTATATAGTTATATATATATAGTTATATAGTTATATAGTTATATATATATATATATATATATATATATATATATATATATATATATATATATATATATATATATATATATATATATATATATATATATATATATAGTTCGCAGTCAAGCTTTGAATGCTCTGTTCATCTAGCGGCAGGATTTCTTTTGTAAATCCAGCCGGAATGATAGGTTTTTTATTAGTATTAGGTATACTTTAATCAAATCAGAGAGACATCATTTGACATACTCTAGCTACAAACTTGCAAGGAGAATCACTCCCCTGGTCTCGTGAATTCCAAGAGCATGGTAATTCCGAGAGCGGTTTGGGCGAAAATGATTTTGTTCTTTCTTTTTCAGACCAGCCGTACGAGTAGGGACTATGCCGGTAAAATTAAAGCAGCCAACGGACATTTTCACTCTCATTTGTATTTGCCATAAAATGAATTAATAGCCAACATATAATAAAAATGGGGGAATGTTGGGGTTATTCTGTGATGTTATTATATGTTCATTAATCATTAATAGGTAATGAAGCTATATTTTAACTTGGGCTATATTTTAAGTATCACCGAGCAAGCTCGAGGTCACTCTCCAGGGCAGCTGGCTCAGCTTGTTGATGTAACACCTCACCGGGTCCTCGGCTCCGAGGACTGTTTACTGGGAGATACACCTCGACCCTTTATCCAGATGCAAGTTCGCAATGAAGATCTGCAAAGGACTCTTAAATTGCTTTGACATGGATTCCGGAGCCGGTGGCGATATTCGAATCAACTTCCGAAAATACTCGCATATTGTTTTTGAAATAGTGTCGCTCGGGACGCCGGATATTGGATTGGATTGGATTGGATAACTTTATTCATCCCGTATTCGGGAAATTTCGTTGTTCCAGTGGCAAGAGGGTGAGGATGCAGGAATAGGAAAGGCATTTTAGACATAAATAGATAGGTAATAAGTAGGTCAAGAAATAAATACATGAATAAATATATAATTAAATAAGCGTGTTGCTTAGCACATATATACATACATACATACACATAAATGTACATGCATGCATACGGTAGGTCTTAACACCCAGCCATTTTTTTGTTAAAGAGCCTGACAGCTGATGGGAGGAAGGATCTGCGGAAGCGCTCCTTCCTGCAATGAGGGTGCCGCAGTCTATTGCTAAAGGAGCTTCGGAGGGACTCCACAGACTCATGCAGGGGGTGGGAGGTGCTGTCCATGATGGACATCATCCTGCTCAGCATCCTCCGCTCTCCCACTTCCTCCACAGAGTCCAAAGGACAGCCCAGAACAGAGCTGGCCCTCCTGACCAGCTTATTCAGCCTGTTCCTGTCCCTCTCCGTGCTCCCGCATCCCCAACAAAGCACTGCATAAAACACTAGATGCCACCACAGTGTCGTAGAAAGTCCTCAGCAGTGTCCTGCACACTCCAAAGGACCGTAGACTCCTCAGTAGGTAGAGGCGCCTCTGGCCCCTTTTGTACAGGGCATCTGTGTTTGTGGACCAGTCTAGTTTGTTGTTGAGGTGAACACCCAGGTACTTAAAATTCTCCACGATTTCAATGTCTGTACCCTGGATGTTCACCTGAGTGGTCTGTTGAGGATTCCTCCGAAAATCGATGACCATTTCCTTTGTCTTACTGGTGTTGATGTAGAGGTGGTTTTGCCTACACCAGTCAACAAAGGCTGTGATGACTCCCCTGTACTCCAGGTCGTTCCCGTCCGTCACTCGTCCAACAATAGCGGTGTCGTCAGAGAACTTCTGGAGGTGGCAGGTGTCTGTATTATGTTTAAAGTCCGATGTGTAGAGGGAGAAGAGGAGTGGAGAGAGCACTGTGCCTTGTGGGGCCCCCGTGCTACAAGCTACCACATCAGACGTACAGTCCTGGAGTCTCACATATTGTGGTCTGTCAGTGAGGAAGTCGATGATCCATGTGGCTAGGTGGTTCCTTACTCCAGCCTCTTCCAGTTTCCCTCTCAGTAGAACCGGCTGAATGGTGTTGAAGGCACTGGAGAGGTCAAAAAACATCATTCTCAGCGTGCTTCCCGCGTTCTCCAGGTGTGAAAGAGACCTGTGCATCAGGTAGGTGGTAGCATCTTCCACACTAATGCCTGGACGATAGGTGAACTGCAGAGGGTCCAGCTCTGCATTCATCAGGGGGCTGAGGTGATTGAGGATGATTCTCTCCAATGTCTTGATCAGGTGAGAGGTTAATGCTACCGGCCTGAAGTGGTTTGGCTCCCTGGGGTACGCAGTCTTAGGAACTGGGACCACGCAGGAAGTTTTCCACAAGGTGGGGACCTTCTGCAGACTGAGGCTGAGGTTGAAAATATGCAGAATCACTATACCAAGCCGATCCGCACACTCTCTCAGTAGTCTGGAGCTGAGGCCGTCTGGACCGGTAGCCTTCCTTGCCTCGATCTTCTTGAGCTGTTTTATCACCTGATCGACAGTAATGCAGAGACCGGTGGAAGAGGGGGAGGAAGAGGAGGAGGAGGAGAACGAGGGGGGAGCGTTGCTTCTGGTCTGGGGGGTCAGGGGAGTGGGGGCAGGACTGAATCTGTTAAAGAACTGATTCAGTTCATTGGCCCACTCCCTGCCGCCAGACTCCGGGTCTCTCTCGCTGTTGCCTCCATGGCCCGAAATAGTCCTCAAGCTCCTCCAGACCTCTTTGGTGTTGCCTCTCTGGAGTTGGTTCTCCAGCTTCCTCCTGTAGATGGTCTTACCCTTCCTTATCTCTCTCTTCAGCTCCTTCTGGACCATTTTCAGGCTCTCTTTCTCCCCAGACCTAAAAGCCCTCTTCTTCTTGTTCAGGAGGGCCCTTAGATCCCTGGTGACCCACGGCTTATTGTTGGAGAAACAACGGACCTTCTTGGAGGGTACAATGTTCTCAACACAGAAGTTAATATAATCTGTGATGCAGTGGGTCAAGCTGTCAATGTCATTACCATGTGAATTGCACAGCACCTCCCAGTCAGTGGTCTCAAAACCGTCCCTCAGTACCATGCTGGTCTCCTCGGTCCATCTTTGTATGATCCTCGTGGTAGGTTTTATTTTCCTCACCATAGGGATGTAGGTGGGGATCAGATGGACCAGGTTGTGGTCTGAGCGGCCCAGTGGGGGGAGGGGGACTGAGCTGTATGCCTCCTTTGTGTTGGCATACAGCAGGTCCAGAGTTTTTTGTTCCCTGGTGTGGCACTTCACAAACTGAGTGAAGGTGGGGAGAGTAGAAGCCAAGGGAGCATGGTTAAAATCACCAGAGATAAGAAGGAGAGACTGGGGGTGTGACGTTTGCAGCCGGGACACAGTGGCGTGAAGCAGCTCGCGGGCGACTGTCGCATCGGCCGAGGGACGTATATACGCAGTTATGATAACGTGCGAGAATTCCCGGGGGATGTAAAACGGCCTGATGCTAACAGCTACTAGCTCGATATCTCGAGTGCAGAGTCGCTCCTTCACAGTAATGTGCCCGGGGCTGCACCATCTACTATTAATAAAAACAGCTAGTCCCCCCCCCTTTCTTCCTACCGCTCTCCTCGGCATCTCTGTCCGCCCTCACCAGCTGAAAACCGTCCAAGGAGACGAGAGAGTCCGGAATTAGTTCATTCAGCCAGGTCTCCGTGAAGCACATAATGCAGATATTCCGATATTGTCGTTGTTGTTTGGTCAGCGCCGTTAGCTCTTCCATCTTATTGGGGAGAGATCTTACGTTCCCCATAATAATAGATGGAATGCTGGGTCTGAAGCGTCGCTTTCTCTCCTGACATTTTCGTCCAGCTCTGCATCCTCTTCTCTTCCTCTTTAACTCCGCGGGGAGGTCCAGGTCCAGGGGAATCCAGGTGTTGCGTAGCGCTAACAGCTGATCCTTTGTGTAAGACAGCGGAGGCATGGCTGAGTGGGTCAAAATATAATGTCCAGAATTCCCAAAGATAAACTAAACTAATAGCTCAAAGACTGCCTCTCGCACAACTTGAGTCTCGGAGTCGAGTCTTGAAAGTAACGTTTTAAAACATTAAAGTTTGGAATATAATATATAAAGCAAAGTAACAAGTAAAATCTTAAGAGACAATAAAATGTAAAAATAAAGGATAAAAAAGCTCTAAAAAAGCCCTAAAAACAGAATACGAGTGAGGGTTTAGGGAGCCACTGCAACTAGCAGCCGCTTTGAACGGCGCCTATGATTGCTTATTGCAATTTTTTTTTAATTATATTATATATTATATATTAATTATATGCAATTGTTGTTGCAGTTGTTTTTTGACCTTAATTGTATTATTAGCTTATGCAATTGGATTGATAACCTTGTAATTGTTTTGATTCGATGTCTTAAATTGGCAGGAGATGAATTCGGTCCTTTAGAATATCCCGGTGGCGAGGACGATGCCAGGGGATGATTTTCCTTGCAAGTTTGTAGCTAGAGTATGTCAAATGATGTCTCTCTGATTCTATTAAAGCAGTGGTCTCAAACCGGTCCTCAAAGGGCCGCAGTGGGTGCAGGTTTTCATTCCAACTCAACAAGAGGATACCTTTTGCAAGTGTAATCAGTTAATCAGTTGACTGCGGCCAGGTGCTACTTATTTTAGAAGACACCTGATTGGTTAAAATGTCGGCACTGGATCGGTTGGAACAAAAACCAGGACCCACTGCGGCCCTCGGCGGAATCGGTTTGAGACACCTATTAAAGTATACCTGATAAACCTATCACAAGATCTTTTCTCTAACATTCCATAAGGGGATAGCGAAACATGGAAGGCGTCCCCTTATCTCAGTACCAAGCCAAGTAGTCTCAAAGTACGTGAGAAATTCTGCTAGTACTTCCTCTGTTTCCTCGTCTAGTGAAGCCATTAATGCATCAAATACTTCTATGACATCGTCCTTTGGGACGAACGCCAGTGCTGACAGTTGTTTTATTACGGAAGTATTCATTGGGTCACTATACCAATTTTGTAGGCTACATGCCTGAATTTTTCTCCAAAGGCATTGACCGAAGTGGAAAAAGCATCCAGATTTGTGAGCGTTTGGAAAATGCTTTTTTAAACTACTTATTGCAGCCTTTTCAAAATCAACAGTTATAGAACTAGGCTCCATAACATTACTTTATTTAATCTTAGAAAATATCATATAATATGATCTTTGAGTTTTAGATTTTGTGATGCAGTATACCAGTGGAACGGTATGATTTTCTCCAAGGAGAGCATGGATGGTATACAGTTGATGGTTGGCAGGTGCACTATCGATCGTACCGTCACAAAACCAGTGCATACTTTTTGCCAATAAGTCGAGATTGGTGTCAGTTGCCATCAAAACGAAATCTACCTCTTTGAATAAAACAAATCTCTCCCCTCTTAACGAAACCCTTAGTTCGTCTGTTATTTCCTTGCCATTTGTGAATGCCCTTTGCCTTCTAATCATTCTGCCAAGACTTTCATTTTTGGGAAGAGATCCACTTGACTCTAAGGGAAAATGAGATGTTTAAGTCCGAATTATACTACAGTGGTACCTCGTCATACGACCGTTCATCATACAATATTCTCGTTTTACGACGGAAATTTCGATCGAATAATTCGCCCGTGATGCGGTCAAAATTTCGTGATACGACCAAGCCAGGTGGCCATGGCACTGTCTTTTTTGCATCTCTTTCGTGTATAAAATATGTCTACGAGCACTGGGCGGACTTTGCATTTCCACACCCGTTTTCCCCCCACTTTGGTCTACATTTATATACCAGGTAAACAACAATGGATCGGCAGTTTTTCAAAGAAAAGATCTGGAAAATACACTCGGTAATCAGACACGGGGAAGCGGCAAGTTCCAAACAACTCTTGTTCGTTTACGAGTGCCGTGGATAAAGTCCCCCCCCCCCGAACACCTCCCCCCGCCTCCGTGTGTATGTTGCTGTCTATATCCCCGGCGAAATGCGTCTAATTTTACTTATATTAAACACATTTTATTACTATTAAACCACTCGTTATGTATTACTTTGTCACTACATGGCGAATTAGAAGAAATAAAACATGTTTTACACGAGTGTGTCGTTGCCGTGGATAAAGTCCCCCAAAACAACTCCCCCCGCCTCCGTGTGTGTCGTCGCTTTCCCCTCCGCGAAATGCGTCTAATTTTACTTCTATTAAACACATTTTATCACTATTAAACCACTCGTTATTTATTACTTTGTCAATATATGGCGAATTAGAAGAAATAAAACATTTTTTCCAATCCAATATCCTGTTTTTGGTGTTTTTTCAGAGGGTTGGAACGAATCTGGATTAATTTGTTTTCCATTCATTTCAATGGGAAACGTCCGCTCGAGTTACGAGAATCTCGTCATAGGATCGTATGTCGAGGTACCACTGTACTCGTAATCTCTTCAGTAGTGGAGGCTCGCTCCTTAATCTTCTGTACTGTCTTGAGAACCCGACCCCTGCTGGTATTTGGTTGGTGAGAATGTTGCGTTGGAACACCTGATAGAACATCATTCACTGTCCGAAGTCGCCCTCCACATCTTCCTCTTTTTTCCACATCTCCAATAGGTAATGCCTGTTTTTTGTCATTTTTGACAACTATATAAGCATACCCATTGTGGAGCAACTTCCTCCCACCACGCTTGGTGACAGTGAACTCCATGGCCTGTAAGTAAATATATTTTTTAATAAAAACAAAGCCTCAATTTATATATTTATATATATATACAGTGGTACCTCTACTTACAAGCAGCTCTACCTACAAGATGCTCGAGATACGAGGAAAATTCCGAGCAAATAATTCGCTCTAGATACGAGAAAAATTTCGAGATGCGAGAAAGCCAGGTGGCCATGACATGAGAGGCTGTTTATCATTGTAGGGCACTGTCTTTTTTGCCGCATCTCTTTCGTGTATAACGAGCACTGAACGATTTCTTCACACGAGTTTCTCCAACACATGGACCAGAAAACGCACAACGCCCATAAATCGGGCAAAAAGAGGGCTTTCTGGGATACGTGGGTAGGCTGAGCTGTTGCATTTCCTGTTATTCCTTCCTTAGCCTGTTAGCTCCCGCGATCGCTCATTCAAGACTACTTCTCGTTGGCAAGTGGTCGTGCGTTAACCTATTGTGAGGACATTTGTGTGCATCATTTTCGGAATATTTTGAAGGGAATACGTAGTACAACAGCAAACAGCCCATCGATAGCGAACGTGAGGGTGGAGGCGTGGCAAACAGCTAAGCCGGAAAATGAAGGTAAAAAAAATTAAAACAAAATTAGAATTGAGTTTTGTGTAAAGTTACATTAAACGTATGTTTGAGTGTCTGTATTAATCCAAGTTAATTTAAATTTGTTTGTTCCGTTACGAGTGCGTTATCGTGGAAAGATACCACCGCCCCCCCTCCCCTCTCTTTCTATCCCTCTCTGTACCCTCCGCGAAATCCGCCCAATTTTAGTTCTATTAAACACATTTTATTACTATTAAACCACTAGTTATGTGTTACTTTGTTAATAGATGGCGAATTAGAAGAAATAAAAAAAAATCCAATCCAATATCCTGTTTTGGGTGTTTTTTCGGAGGGTTGGAACGAATTAATTTGTTTTCAGTTCATTTCAATGGAAAACGTTCGCTCGAGTTACGAGAAGATCGACATACGAGCTCAGTCCCGGAACGAATTAAGCTCGTATGTAGAGGTACCACTCTGTGTGTGTGTGTGTGTGTGTGTGTGTGTGTGTGTGCGCGTGCGTATATATATATATATATATATATATATATATATATATATATATATATATATATATATATATATATATATATATATATATATATATATATATATATATATACATACATACATACATACATACATGTTGTACTTATTATTTGCTGCCTGAATGCAGCTTTACTGATATCAAACCAAGAAAATCTCCCGTGTTCAAGCTATGGCCTGTAAGAAAATATAATTTTTAATAAAAACAAAGCCACAATTTTTATATATGTGTATATATAACTATATATATAACTATATATATATATATATATATATATATATATATATATATATAACTATATATATATATATATATATATATATATATATATATATATATATATATATATATATGTTATACTTACTATTTGCTTCCTGAATGCAGCTTTACTGATATTAAATAATGTGACACCGGCTAAATCCGGACTATGATATACTACAGAGCCACTGGCATATTATTTGCTTCCAGAATGAATGCAGCATGCAGCAGAAAAAATATTTTAGCGAGCGAGTGTTTCAGTGGTAATGGCGACGCCAGGCGCACGCGCGCGGCCGTTTCGATACGTCGTCGTAGCTCGTAAATATATTAACAATAATGTGACACCGGCTATCGGCAAAATGTCATTCGGCGAATCATCCGAGTACCCGGCTAAATCTGGGACTATGATATACTACAGAGCCACTGCCATATTATTTGCTTCCAGAATGAATGCAGCATGGAGCAGAAAAATATTTTAGCGCCGCCGAACGCTGCCATTATTTCCAGAATGCAGCATTACTGATATTAAGACAATCTCCCGTGCTACTTACAATTGGCTTCGAGAATGCAGCTTTGCTGGGGTATTAACAAATTCCAGGCACCGTCGTGATGAGTTCTTCTCCGTGTCTATACGCGGTGCAAAAGGTACACCACCGGCTGTAGTATGTAGTAGATAGATCTGGTACCCGGATGTCCGGTGTAAACATCCAATTGAAACATCCCCATTTTTTTTGGTTAATAAAATAATAAATTAAACACTTTAATTTTTTCACACACACACAGTTTACAAGAAATTACAATTAATATACGTTGGATGAAATTTATGATGTGTTAGAGAAAAGACCGGTTAAATAGCCTATATGGCCCCATATGGCAACAACAAGAACAACAAGACCGCTTTCTACTTCCACTTTAAATCTTCATCTCAAACTGTACTGCCCCCCGCTGGACATATTTCTAAATACAGTGGTACCTCGTCATACGACCGCTCGTCATACAAAATGCTCGTCTTACGGGGGAAATTTCGATCGAATAATTCGCCCGTGATGCGGTCAAAATTTCGTGATACGACCAAGCAAGGTGGCCATGGCATTTTTTTTGCATATCTTTCGTGTATAACAATATTTACGAGCACCGGATGAGTTATTCAGACCAGGAAATGCACAACGCGCATGCGCAGGGAAAAGAGGCCTTTCTGGGTAATGAAGTATACTCGTGCACACAACACCGACAGGCAATGGCACTCAAAATAAAACTTTACCCACAATCAATACGTGGGTAAGCTCAGCTGCTGCATTTCCTGTTATTTTTATCTAATACGAGGAGTATTATATTACTTCTCGTTGGCTGCTCATAAGAACATCGGGGGCACTGGCTCGCAACAGCATCCCCGGTAGCGTCATAGGCGCCGTTCGAGGGGATGCGAACACAGATGCTACAAGCTAAAAGGGAGCCGGTAGCCAGCGCCCCCGAAGCTCCCATGAGCAGCGGCGCGATCGCTGATAAAAGACTGCTGCTCGTTGGCAAGCGGTCGTGCGTTATCCGATTGTGAGGACATTTGTGTGCATCATTTTCGGAATATTTTGAAGGGAATAGTACGACAGCAAACAGCCCATCGATAGCGAACGTGAGGGTGGAGTGTTTGTTCCGTTTACGAGTGCGTTGTGTGGAAGAAAAAAAAACGAAGCCCCCCGCCCCTTTTGTGCCTGCCCCTCTCCCCTCGGCGAAATCCGCCCAATTTTAGTTAGATTAAACACTTTATTTCTATTAAACCACTCGTTATTTATTACTTTGTCAATATATGGCGAATTATAAGAAATAAAACATTTTTTTCAATCCAATATCCTGTTTTGGGTGTTTTTTTCAGAGAGTTGGAACGAATTAATTTGTTTCCCATTCATTTCAATGGGAAACTTCCGCTCGAGTTACGAGAATCTTGTCATACGAGCTCAGTCCCGGAACGGATTAAGCTCGTATCTCGAGGTACCACTGTACAAGTATGTACGTGCTGCCAATGTTTTATATTTTTTATTTTATCCTTGCGTTTAAAGTGGTATCCATTTGCTTTGAGCTACGTGCCTGACACTGAGAAAAAAACAACACTCGAAGACTTATGTGAAATTCTAAGTGCCTTGGACAGACTAGAGGGCTTAGAGAACAATACCTGAAAATGCCATGAACACACTTTTAATTCTAGTTTCATTTTAAATAATTTCCCATTATTAATTCAAATATTAATCTCAACATTTCTATTTCTTCTGTCACGTAATGTTCTTAAATAATTTCCCATTATTTTAGGAAATATATATTCAAAATGATTTGCTGAGAACCTTAATTCAAAGATTAATCTCAACGTGTTCTATGCTGGTGTAAATTTCTATTTCTTCTGTCACGTACTGTTCTGCGTGTGTTTGGCCGTGAATAAATGCCCTTGTTATTCCTAAATGAATGTTATCTGTAGCGGGCCGTATATGGCCCGCGGGCCGAGGTTGAAAAACGGGTACACACACGATCCGGGGGCGGGGCGAGCGCGCGAATCCCGTTTCGGCAAAACGTCCGTTCGGCGAAACGTCCATTCGGCGAACTGTCTGTCGGCCAAACGTCCGTCGGCCAAACGTCCGTCGGCCAAACGTCCGTCGGTGAAACGTCTTTCGGCGAATCATCCGAGTACCAACATTCCCCCCTGTTATTATATATATGTACATAATCCCATAATCCAACTTCCTTCCGGCTATATTTCATTAATTCATATTTTATGAGAAATACAAATACACTTGGGGGAAGTTCGTTGTCTCGATCTTTACCCGAATTCACCTTACTTGCATGTCTGGTCAGAAAAAGGAAGAACAAATCATTCTCGTCCAACTCATTTTCATAATTAGCATAATCCTGCACACCAATGTTCTCACCAGTAGTCTCATTAAGCAGATACAATTCTTGCAATTTGGAATTTGTTAGAGCAATTGCACTAACCATAAGTCGGTTTAGCAAAAAGCGTAAGCAGGGGATAAGACAACACATTGTCAAAGTAGTAGCAAAACAGCCATTGATATCACCTCGGTGAAGGCCAATTTTTTTTTATACTTGCCGAAGGTCTTATCCCACCAGTCTGCCCAGGTGGACAGTTCCACTCCAGAGTGCCTCTTCGTTTCCGGTTCAGGGTCTGCAGGCCTTTAATGGCTCTGGTTAGGGATCCATTGGGTGATGTGTCGTTGAGTGCAACATTTACAAACATTGCACACGCCCCCTGCTCCACCAAGAGCATATCAACTGTCAGAAGCATATCAACCGCTTTGCGGTCCTGGAAAGTCATGAGACTGCCAGCTGTTCCTTCATTGCTGTAAATCCCTGCTCAGTATTGTTAGGTCTGAAAGACAGCTTCAGGAGCAGGTTAAGAAAGAGTGAGACCAATTTAAAGAAAATAGGTTTATTACCAGACTGCAGAATGGGGAGAGCTCGGACAGCGTGAACGCAAGGTCTGTTCCTCTGCAACTCTCTTCGAATGAACAGTGGATGAGTCTTATATACATGCAAAACAGACAGTTGTCGGCAGGACTTTGGACTGATACGTTTAGTAATTTGCAGGGCAAAGATTGATTAATCGGTGTCAGACAGTTAAGTGTTTGTGCTGACATGTCAGCCAGTCACAGGGCAAAGATTGATTAATCAGTGTCAGTCAGTTAAGTGTTTGTGCTGACATGTCAACTATTCACAGTTTGATTGACAACGATGCATTTATACTTACAAAAACTGATATAATATGAACAAGCAATTGCAAAGAGACTTTGTCATCTTATCTTACAATCTTATCTTACAAGTATAATTTCCAATGTCTTTTTTGGACATTGTAATGGATGTTGTTCACCCTATTCATATTTTTATTTGGCGTAACCCAAAGAAACATAGACTCCTGCTGCAATTTGGCCAACCAACCCATAAGTCGGATCGCCATCCCTCGATGAGGCTCAACGTCGTCGAGAGAGACCAGCCGCCGCACCGAAATTCTAAGCCGCCAATTGTATCTCCTCCACTCTAAAACAGATACTGGTAAAAACAGTGAAACCAAAGCACATAGTCATGTTTCTTTTTAACAGTTGTACAATTTATTTGCACCATTTCAACACCATAAGCCAAAACGTGGAATCAGTGGCGAAGTTTGTCCTGGACAATGGGCAGACCATGTCTCATCTACCACACCCAGATTCAGACCATGCCCTGTAAGGTTCAAACAGGTAAACTTAGCATAGTGGAAAAATTGGCTTGCCATTCACTGCTTTCGCAACAGGATAGACACCGTTTCAATATTTTTTTTCCTCTTCTTTACAAGCAGGACCCGTTTTTTTCTCTTTTGTAAAAACACGTTCCCCAAAGAATGTTGATTGAGGGAGTTATTGTTATATCCGATCGTATTTTCCCTCGTCTAGTCGTTTGTTTTAACCCTTTGTAAGAAGGTTTAGTTTCAATTTAAACACTTTCACCTTTTTTGCATATGGAGACAATAAAACCAATCTAAAAAAGTTCTCTATGGTTTATGGCATTGCTCCTTGAGCAATAATCTTTCCAATCAATATTGGAGTGGTTGCCGTTACGTTTTATTAGGTCAGAAAGTTGTTCTCACCTGTCTCCTCAAACGTTTCAACTGAGAGAACCTTCTTACAGTGCAAAAGGTGGATCCACATCCCCCTCTGGGCTATTTTCATGTCTGCTGGTTGGTCAGCAACACTTGGTATGAACGTTCCCCCTTTTGGCCGTGCTAGTGCTTCTTCTTTACACTGTAGGTTGAGCACCCAGGCTCCTGGCACCACCGTTGGTCCAGTCTGTTTCCTGTTGAGAAGCACAGTCTCCTTCTGCTAACCCAAATTCAATGCATTTCCTTTAAGTTATCTCTATCTCTATCTCTCGCTCTATCTCTATCTCTATCTCTCGCTCTCTCTCTCTCTCTATCTCTCTCTCTATCTCTCGCTCTCTCTCTCTCTCTATCTCTCTCTCTATCTCTCGCTCTCTCTCTATCTCTCTCTCTATCTCTCGCTCTCTCTCTATCTCTCTCTATCTCTCGCTCTCTCTCTATCTCTCTCTCTCTCTCGCGCTCTCTCTCTATCTCTCTCTCTCTCTCGCGCTCTCTCTCTATCTCTCTCTCTCTCTCGCGCTCTCTCTCTATCTCTCTCTCTCTCTCGCGCTCTCCCTCTCTCTCTCTCGCGCTCTCCTCTCTCTCTCGCGCGCTCTCCCTCTCTCTCTCGCGCCCTCTCCCTCTCTCTCTCGCGCCCTCTCCCTCTCCCTCTCTCTCTCGCTCTCCCTCTCCCTCTCTCTCTCGCTCTCCCTCTCCCTCTCTCTCGCGCTCTCCCTCTCCCTCTCTCTCGCGCTCTCCCTCTCCCTCTCTCTCGCGCTCTCCCTCTCCCTCTCTCTCGCGCTCTCCCTCTCCCTCTCTCTCGCGCTCTCCCTCTCCCTCTCTCTCGCGCGCTCTCCCTCTATCTCTCTCTCTCGCGCGCTCTCCCCCTCTCTCGCGCTCTCCTCTCCTCTCTCTCGCGCTCTCCCTCTCCCTCTCTCTCGCGCTCTCCCTCTCCCTCTCTCTCGCGCTCTCCCTCTCCCTCTCTCTCGCGCTCTCCCTCTCCCTCTCTCTCGCGCTCTCCCTCTCCCTCTCTCTCGCGCTCTCCCTCTCCCTCTCTCTCGCGCTCTCCCTCTCCCTCTCCTCGCGCTCTCCCTCTCCCTCTCCCTCTCTCTCCCGCTCTCCCTCTCCCTCTCTCTCGCGCTCTCCCTCTCCCTCTCTCTCGCGCTCTCCCTCTCCCTCTCTCTCGCGCTCTCCCTCTCCCTCTCCTCTCTCTCCCGCTCTCCCTCTCCCTCTCCCTCCCGCTCTCCCTCTCCCTCTCCCTCTCCCTCTCCCTCTCCCTCTCCCTCTCCCTCTCCCTCTCCCTCCCGCTCTCCCTCTCCCTCTCCCTCTCCCTCCGCTCTCCCTCTCCCTCTCCCTCTCCCTCCCGCTCTCCCTCTCCCTCTCCCTCTCCCTCCCGCTCTCCCTCTCCCTCTCCCTCTCCCTCCCGCTCTCCCTCTCCCTCTCCCTCTCCCTCCCGCTCTCCCTCTCCCTCTCCCTCTCCCTCCCGCTCTCCCTCTCCCTCTCCCTCTCCCTCCCGCTCTCCCTCTCCCTCTCCCTCTCCCTCCCGCTCTCCCTCTCCCTCTCCCTCTCCCTCCCGCTCTCCCTCTCCCTCTCCCTCTCCCTCCCGCTCTCCCTCTCCCTCTCCCTCCCGCTCTCCCTCTCCCTCTCCCTCTCCCTCCCGCTCTCCCTCTCCCTCTCCCTCTCCCTCCCGCTCTCCCTCTCCCTCTCCCTCTCCCTCCCGCTCTCCCTCTCCCTCTCCCTCTCCCTCCCGCTCTCCCTCTCCCTCTCCCTCTCCCTCCCGCTCTCCCTCTCCCTCTCCCTCTCCTCCCGCTCTCCCTCTCCCTCTCCCTCTCCCTCCCGCTCTCCCTCTCCCTCTCCCTCTCCTCTCCCGCTCTCCCTCTCCCTCTCCCTCTCTCCCGCTCTCCCTCTCCCTCTCCCTCTCTCCCTCTCTCCCGCTCTCCCTCTCCCTCTCCCTCTCTCCCTCTCCCTCTCCCTCTCTCCCGCTCTCCCGCTCTCCCTCTCCCTCTCCCTCTCCCTCTCCCGCTCTCCCTCTCCCTCTCCCTCTCTCCCGCTCTCCCTCTCCCTCTCCCTCTCTCCCGCTCTCCCTCTCCCTCTCCCTCTCTCCCGCTCTCCCTCTCCCTCTCCCTCTCTCCCGCTCTCCCTCTCCCTCTCCCTCTCCCTCTCTCCCGCTCTCCCTCTCCCTCTCCCTCTCCTCCGCTCTCCCTCTCCCTCTCCCTCTCTCCCGCTCTCCCTCTCCCTCTCCCTCTCTCCCGCTCTCCCTCTCCCTCTCCCTCTCTCCCGCTCTCCCTCTCCCTCTCCCTCTCTCCCGCTCTCCCTCTCCCTCTCCCTCTCTCCCGCTCTCCCTCTCCCTCTCCCTCTCTCCCGCTCTCCCTCTCCCTCTCCCTCTCTCCCGCTCTCCCTCTCCCTCTCCCTCTCTCCCGCTCTCCCTCTCCCTCTCTCCCGCTCTCCCTCCCTCTCCCTCTCTCCCGCTCTCCCTCTCCCTCTCCCTCTCTCCCGCTCTCCCTCTCCCTCTCCCTCTCTCCCGCTCTCCCTCTCCCTCTCCCTCTCTCCCGCTCTCCCTCTCCCTCTCCCTCTCTCCCGCTCTCCCTCTCCCTCTCCCTCTCTCCCGCTCTCCCTCTCCCTCTCCTCTCTCCCGCTCTCCCTCTCCCTCTCCCTCTCTCCCGCTCTCCCTCTCCCTCTCCCTCTCTCCCGCTCTCCCTCTCCCTCTCCCTCTCTCCGCTCTCCCTCTCCCTCTCCCTCTCTCCCGCTCTCCCTCTCCCTCTCCCTCTCTCCCGCTCTCCCTCTCCCTCTCCCTCTCTCCCGCTCTCCCTCTCCCTCTCCCTCTCTCCCGCTCTCCCTCTCCCTCTCCCTCTCTCCCGCTCTCCCTCTCCCTCTCCCTCTCTCCCGCTCTCCCTCTCCCTCTCCCTCTCTCCCGCTCTCCCTCTCCCTCTCCCTCTCTCCCGCTCTCCCTCTCCCTCTCCTCTCTCCCGCTCTCCCTCTCCCTCTCCCTCTCTCCCGCTCTCCCTCTCCCTCTCCCTCTCTCCCGCTCTCCCTCTCCCTCTCCCTCTCTCCCGCTCTCCCTCTCCCTCTCCCTCTCTCCCGCTCTCCCTCTCCCTCTCCCTCTCTCCCGCTCTCCCTCTCCCTCTCCCTCTCTCCCGCTCTCCCTCTCCCTCTCCCTCTCTCCCGCTCTCCCTCTCCCTCTCCCTCTCTCCCGCTCTCCCTCTCCCTCTCCCTCTCTCCCGCTCTCCCTCTCCCTCTCCCTCTCTCCCGCTCTCCCTCTCCCTCTCCCTCTCTCCCGCTCTCCCTCTCCCTCTCCCTCTCTCCCCTCTCTCCCGCTCTCCCTCTCCCTCTCCCTCTCTCCCGCTCTCCCTCTCCCTCTCCCGCTCTCCCGCTCTCCCTCTCCCTCTCCCGCTCTCCCGCTCTCCCTCTCCCTCTCCCTCTCTCCCGCTCTCCCTCTCCCTCTCCCTCTCTCCCGCTCTCCCTCTCCCTCTCCCTCTCTCCCGCTCTCCCTCCTCCCTCTCCCCTCTCCTCTCCCGCTCTCTCCCGCTCTCCCTCTCCCTCTCCCGCTCTCCCGCTCTCCCTCTCCCTCTCCCGCTCTCCCGCTCTCCCTCTCCCTCTCCCGCTCTCCCGCTCTCCCTCTCCCTCTCCCTCTCCCTCTCTCCCGCTCTCCCTCTCCCTCTCCCGCTCTCCCGCTCTCCCTCTCCCTCTCCCTCTCTCCCGCTCTCCCTCTCCTCTCCCGCTCTCCGCTCTCCCTCTCCCTCTCCCGCTCTCCCGCTCTCCCTCTCCCTCTCCCTCTCTCCCGCTCTCCCTCTCCCTCTCCCGCTCTCCCGCTCTCCCTCTCCCTCTCCCGCTCTCCCGCTCTCCCTCTCCCTCTCCCGCTCTCCCGCTCTCCCTCTCCCTCTCCCGCTCTCCCGCTCTCCCTCTCCCTCTCCGCTCTCCCGCTCTCCCTCTCCCTCTCCCGCTCTCCCGCTCTCCCTCTCCCTCTCCCGCTCTCCCGCTCTCCCTCTCCCTCTCCCGCTCTCCCGCTCTCCCTCTCCCTCTCCCGCTCTCCCGCTCTCCCTCTCCCTCTCCCGCTCTCCCGCTCTCCCTCTCCCTCTCCCGCTCTCCCGCTCTCCTCTCCCTCTCCCTCTCCCGCTCTCCCGCTCTCCCTCTCCCTCTCCCGCTCTCCCGCTCTCCCTCTCCCTCTCCCGCTCTCCCGCTCTCCCTCTCCCTCTCCCGCTCTCCCGCTCTCCCTCTCCCTCTCCCGCTCTCCCGCTCTCCCTCTCCCTCTCCCTCTCCCGCTCTCCCGCTCTCCCTCTCCCTCTCCCGCTCTCCCGCTCTCCCTCTCCCTCTCCCGCTCTCCCGCTCTCCCTCTCCCTCTCCCGCTCTCCCGCTCTCCCTCTCCCTCTCCCGCTCTCCCGCTCTCCCTCTCCCTCTCCCGCTCTCCCGCTCTCCCTCTCCCTCTCCCGCTCTCCCGCTCTCCCTCTCCCTCTCCCGCTCTCCCGCTCTCCCTCTCCCTCTCCCGCTCTCCCGCTCTCCCTCTCCCTCTCCCGCTCTCCCGCTCTCCCTCTCCCTCTCCCGCTCTCCCGCTCTCCCTCTCCCTCTCCCGCTCTCCCGCTCTCCCTCTCCCTCTCCCGCTCTCCCGCTCTCCCTCTCCCTCTCCCGCTCTCCCTCTCCCTCTCCCTCTCCCGCTCTCCCTCTCCCTCTCCCTCTCCCGCTCTCCCGCTCTCCCTCTCCCTCTCCGCTCTCCCGCTCTCCCTCTCCCTCTCCCGCTCTCCCGCTCTCCCTCTCCCTCTCCGCTCTCTCCCGCTCTCCCTCCCTCTCCCGCTCTCCCGCTCTCCCTCTCCCTCTCCCGCTCTCCCGCTCTCCCTCTCCCTCTCCCGCTCTCCCGCTCTCCCTCTCCCTCTCCCGCTCTCCCGCTCTCCCTCTCCCTCTCCCGCTCTCCCGCTCTCCCTCTCCCTCTCCCGCTCTCCCGCTCTCCCTCTCCCTCTCCCGCTCTCCCGCTCTCCCTCTCCCTCTCCCGCTCTCCCGCTCTCCCTCTCCCTCTCCCGCTCTCCCGCTCTCCCTCTCCCTCTCCCGCTCTCCCGCTCTCCCTCTCCCTCTCCCTCCTCTCCCGCTCTCCCTCTCCCTCTCCCGCTCTCCCGCTCTCCCTCTCCCTCTCCCCTCTCCCGCTCTCCCTCTCCCTCTCCCCTCTCTCCCGCTCTCCCTCTCCTCTCCCTCTCCTCCCGCTCTCCCTCTCCCTCTCCCCTCTCTCCCGCTCTCCCTCTCCCTCTCCCGCTCTCTCCCGCTCTCCCTCTCCCTCTCCCTCTCTCCCGCTCTCCCTCTCCCTCTCCCTCTCTCCCGCTCTCCCTCTCCCTCTCCCCTCTCTCCCGCTCTCCCTCTCCCTCTCCCTCTCTCCCGCTCTCCCTCTCCCTCTCCCTCTCTCCCGCTCTCCCTCTCCCTCTCCCCTCTCCCGCTCTCCCTCTCCCTCTCCCTCTCTCCCGCTCTCCCTCTCCCTCTCCCCTCTCCCGCTCTCCCTCTCCCTCTCCCTCTCTCCCGCTCTCCCTCTCCCTCTCCCCCTCTCCCGCTCTCCCTCTCCCTCTCCCCCTCTCCCGCTCTCCCTCTCCCTCTCCCCCTCTCCCGCTCTCCCTCTCCCTCTCCCCCTCTCCCGCTCTCCCTCTCCCTCTCCCCCTCTCCCGCTCTCCCTCTCCCTCTCCCCCTCTCCCGCTCTCCCTCTCCCTCTCCCCCTCTCCCGCTCTCCCTCTCCCTCTCCCCCTCTCCCGCTCTCCCTCTCCCTCTCCCCCTCTCCCGCTCTCCCTCTCCCTCTCCCCCTCTCCCGCTCTCCCTCTCCCTCTCCCCCTCTCCCGCTCTCCCTCTCCCTCTCCCCCTCTCCCGCTCTCCCTCTCCCTCTCCCCCTCTCCCGCTCTCCCTCTCCCTCTCCCCCTCTCCGCTCTCCCTCTCCCTCTCCCCCTCTCCCGCTCTCCCTCTCCCTCTCCCCCTCTCCCGCTCTCCCTCTCCCTCTCCCCCTCTCCCGCTCTCCCTCTCCCTCTCCCCCTCTCCCGCTCTCCCTCTCCCTCTCCCCCTCTCCCGCTCTCCCTCTCCCTCTCCCCCTCTCCCGCTCTCCCTCTCCTCTCCCCCTCTCCCGCTCTCCCTCTCCCTCTCCCCCTCTCCCGCTCTCCCTCTCCCTCTCCCCCTCTCCCGCTCTCCCTCTCCCTCTCCCCCTCTCCCGCTCTCCCTCTCCCTCTCCCCCTCTCCCGCTCTCCCTCTCCCTCTCCCCCTCTCCCGCTCTCCCTCTCCTCCCTCTCCCGCTCTCCCCTCTCCCTCTCCCTCTCCCGCTCTCCCCTCTCCCTCTCTCCCCTCTCCCGCTCTCCCCTCTCCCGCTCTCCCTCTCCCTCTCCCCCTCTCCCGCTCTCCCTCTCCCTCTCTCCCCCTCTCCCGCTCTCCCTCTCCCGCTCCCCCTCTCCCGCTCTCCCTCTCCCGCTCCCCCTCTCCCCCTCTCCCTCTCCCGCTCCCCCCTCTCCCCCTCTCCCTCTCCCGCTCCCCCTCTCCCCCTCTCCCTCTCCCGCTCCCCCTCTCCCCCTCTCCCTCTCCCGCTCCCCCTCTCCCCCTCTCCCTCTCCCGCTCTCCCCCTCTCTCCCGCTCTCCCTCTCCCTCTCGCTCCCCCTCTCCCCTCTCCCTCTCCCGCTCCCCCTCTCCCCCTCTCCCTCTCCCGCTCCCCCCTCTCCCCGCTCTCCCTCTCCCGCTCCCCCTCTCCCCGCTCTCCCTCTCCCGCTCCCCCTCTCCCCCTCTCCCTCTCCCGCTCCCCCTCTCCCCCTCTCCCTCTCCCGCTCCCCCTCTCCCCCTCTCCCTCTCCCGCTCCCCCTCTCCCCCTCTCCCTCTCCCGCTCCCCCTCTCCCCCTCTCCCTCTCCCGCTCCCCCTCTCCCCCTCTCCCTCTCCCGCTCCCCCTCTCCCCCCTCTCCCTCTCCCGCTCCCCCTCTCCCCCTCTCCCTCTCCCGCTCCCCCTCTCCCCCTCTCCCTCTCCCGCTCCCCCTCTCCCCCTCTCCCTCTCCCGCTCCCCCTCTCCCCTCTCCCTCTCCCGCTCTCCCCTCTCCCCCTCTCCCTCTCCCGCTCTCCCTCTCCCCCTCTCCCTCTCCCGCTCTCCCCTCTCCCCCTCTCCCTCTCCCGCTCTCCCCTCTCCCCCTCTCCCCCTCCCGCTCTCCCTCTCCCCCTCTCCCTCTCCCGCTCTCCCCTCTCCCCCTCTCCCCTCTCCCGCTCTCCCCTCTCCCCCTCTCCCCCTCCCGCTCTCCCCTCTCCCCCTCTCCCCCTCCCGCTCTCCCCTCTCCCCCTCTCCCCTCTCCCGCTCTCCCCTCTCCCCCTCTCCCTCTCCCGCTCTCCCTCTCCCCCTCTCCCCCTCCCGCTCTCCCTCTCCCCCTCTCCCCTCTCCCGCTCTCCCTCTCCCCCTCTCCCCCTCCCGCTC